>NW_025110211.1:146459-161814 GCF_011392965.1 Frieseomelitta varia | reverse complement strand
ATAAGATAAAAATACAATTATACAAGATAATAAAAATACCACTTTTCGTTACAAAAGTAGACAGAACAAAACTAAAAAGGAACGAAATACGAGAGAATACTGTTCGACGCGGACTGTGTTCTCAGAATGACGGAAAATGATATAAACAAATAGAAGAAAGTGAAGGAAAATGAAATGCAAACGAAACACACACGGTGCGTTCTCAACGATACAACCTCGAACTGTCTGCATCGGGTGCAGCCCTATGCGTTGTTGCACACCAGGAACAATGATACCAGTTTGACTGGTGTGCCTCTCCCACTCCGTGAAAGCGGCCGTGGACTGTATCGCGAACCGATGGCGATATAGCTTCGCGTCGTTTCGTGCAACGTTCTCGCCGGGCCACGATATCGTCGGACGTTCTATGTGACGACGTTAAAGAGAAAATTGATAAGGGCAGTCGACTAATCCAAGGAGCCTCGAGCAGCTTCCATCTAACAAACCAGTCGAAAATGGCACCCGGATGATCGTTTTGATATCTGGTGTTTTTCGTAGAGGATGTTGCAACCAATTGGCAACCATGTGGGATTTGGTGGATTTTGTTTTTAGACGTCTGGTGGTGTTTCTTTCCTTTTTTTTTTGTTTCTCTGAGAACCGAAGTTTGAAACAATTGAAGCATTCGATCATTAGGACTTTATCGATTATTCGTATCGTTATATTGTTATTAGGATTTTATAATATATTGTTTTATTAATTGAGACAGAAAACTTGCTATTTGTTAATTAGTATTAATAGAACCTTCCATGATAGTAGCGAGACGAGAATGTTTAATGGAACTTTTAAAGTTAATTACACGTATCTAGACTGTCCATTTGTTTTGATACTTAGGAATAGATACGAAAATGAAAATTACATCTCTTTTGGCTCGTGCCTCCCATAATAATAGCGAGAAAATAATTTTTTGGTCAGTGGAATGTTTGTGTAACGACCATATTTTTTTCATATTAATAACACGTGTCCAGATTATCCATTAATTTTGATATTTAAGAATAAATATAGAATAAATTAATAATATAAAAATTATTAGTTAATATTTAAATTAATTAATTACTTGTTATATTATTTTATTATTATATTATATTATATATTATATATTATATATTATATATTAAATTAATTATTAAGTGTACTGATACTCAGAAACGTCTTCGTCCAAAATTAATTCGAAACTCGTAGGTATATATATTTCCCCTAGACGTGACAAACTTGAAATATCTTCATTCGAAAATTAACTTTCTAGCCGAATAACGAATGGGACGTTTATGTGTTCTTCGCAGTTCTACAGAGAGTCTCCTCTATCAGTTCTGAAAATTTACGATTTTTAAACTTACGACTTTAATATAGCGACATAAAACTGACAGATAATGCATAAATTCATAGTTTCTTTCACTTGACAACAAAATAAAAAAATACTGCGGTTTTGTGCGTTCCGTTTCTCTATAAAAAGATTCTAGAAAAGCAAGAATATGAAACGTCGTTTTATGGCTTATTGCTACACATCCGTTGTGGAACTGTCGTCACGCTTTCGATTTTCGCCGATTGAACAATGTGTCGGGCATATGAATGTTTTAATTAGGAGAAAGTAAGTACAAAGGCATCGCGAAATAGGTCGCTCGGACATCGACTTCCATTTTAACCTGCTCTTAAAGATCTTTGCGCATTTCTCTAATGAAAGATTTTCTGTTGAGCAAACGTTGATTTTTAATTTCCTTTCTTTTTCTAATAGTTCTTGCAATTTTCGTATATTTTTATAGGCATAATTGAAGAAACCTAGCTTTTTCGTAATAGTCAGAACGTTTATGTGGATTCATACTTTTGCAAACAAAATTGAAGAAGTAGGCTTGTTTCATTTATTAATATATAATATCTCAATTTTTTTTGTGAAATAATATTATATAGTTATTAATATTAATATTATATAGTTATTAATATTAATATTAAATGAGTGATATAATTTAATATAATTTAATATAATACTTAACTATACAATATATAATGTTTATAAATATTAAAATATTTATAATATTTAAAAATATTTGTTATTAATTTAATAATATAGTAATATTACATTATATTATTATATAGATTTTAATTTTGTATTATTACTACATTATATATATTACTAAAATATATATAGAGTTATATATATATATATATTAAAATATATATATAGTTATATATATATATATATTACTAAAATATATATAATATATATAATATGCCTACATAATATTATACGAATATTATGAATAGACACTTTGTATATTCCACATGAAGGCCAGAGAAAAAATACATGACAAATCTATTTATGTTCGTTTCCTCATTTCAATATCACGTTAGTTGTTAAAAGTATGTATTTTAATAATAAAATAGCTGAAACGGAGGTAGTTAAACGTAAATTAAATCAACATTATTAAACACGTTAAGTGCATAACTTTTGTAAAGAAGGAATAATAACGTTCGATGTCTTCAGCATGTTTATTCGTAATTACTCGATTCTAAAATCCAATAGTAAAGAGATGATCACGTTAGAATTAATCGACAGTAAAATAGAATCTAAAAATTATTTGTCTACAGTGATTGCAAATATTTGATAATCTTCATAGACTTTTGTGCTATTTTTATACCATTAAATTGACCTGTTTGTCAGAAACTTTTAGTTTATTTATCTAACTTTTCGTTTGATGTTTGAACGTAAATATTTGAATATTCAGAAGATCGTTTAATCGAGCGTCTATGCAAATTTCAGTCCCCATGACTACCTCGCTTGTTTCAAAGCGAAACGACACTTGATTAAAAATTGTCTTCGTTCTTCAGACATCCTAATTACGAATATCGTAATTTCTCGATATTTTATATACCTTCACGCATTCACGTGCACCGTATGCATTTTCACGTCTTGAAATTTCCAATAAATAAATGCGTAGTCCTGTTAATAACGCACAATCGTCGTCAGATGCAGCCGACCGCAAAGGCGAGACAACTTGTTCAAACTTCGGTGGAGAGCGACTTGTCCAAGATATCGTGTTGCGAGGACATGAAACGTGCAAGGTGAAATCTCAGCGCCCATCTCGTTGAAAGAATCGCGTGGCGTAGATAAAAAATCATTTCGCGCGATCCTTGTCAGTAGATGCGAGCGGGTTAAACAATTTCACGCTACATCAAGCGCAGCTTGCGTGTACCCTCGACGAAAGGAGAGAGATAGAGAGAAAGGAGAAAAAAAAAAAAAAAAGACACGTTGCTTTACAAACGCGTTGAATCGTCGTTGAAAATTACAGCCATCTCGAGCCTCGAGATACACGAGGAGGGATACTATGTATGTGTACTATGGCGCGTCCCGCGTATAGTTACCTAAGAACTTGCCGGAGAGATCGATCGCTCTTTATGTGGAGCATCGTTGCAACGATCGTGCGCCTATTGTGCATCGAGACCCGATGCAAACGTCGGATAAAACCGCGGCCAAGGGGAACTCGCGTAAAAAAACGGGCCACTATGCGCGATTCGTAATTGAAGATCGGACGCGGCATAGCAGGTTAATTGCGCCTCCTATATCTTCGTATTGTTGCCGCGTTCTTTTCATTAATTTCTTTGACAAGTCGCAAAGGCACTTTGGAGGCACCGTGCGAAAATTCCACCTCTCATCTGTTGTTCACGGCGTTCTTTCCTCGTTCGAGTGTTGCACATACGCGAAACGCGAAGAAATTGTTCTTACGTCGATGAGTTGCTACCGCGGCAGATTTTTCCAGTGTTCTGTGTCGTCAAGTTTGATTTCTTTGATTTGAAATTTCCCGCTCTTTTAGCTGACAAACGTTTTATCTGTTAACCTCTCGCACGTCGAGAATTTTTCGTCCCAAAATTGCGTAGTCTCCTCAGTTTTAAGTGTATATTAAGTATAACACAGGCAAAATAAATAATTTATTACCCTTTTCAATAATATCTATCCAGTGATGTCGTATCGACGAGTTCAAAAAGAAAGTATGCGAATTATTGTGTACGGTTTGGCCACTCGTTATGGTCCGCAATCGGTTGCCAGCGCAAGTGGTTGAAGTGTTGTATTTCTTTTATTTAATAAACGTATTATAATAAAGAGTATTCGTATTAGAGAGCCATTTTCAATAATTTTTTGAATAGTATGATAATATAATGTATTTTACATAATAGTGTATAAGATTATATATAATATAACATATAATATTAAAATTCTGCATAACAGTGTATAAGATTATATATAATATAATATATAATACTCAAATTCTGTATAATACAATTGACTAAAGATAGAATGTAAATGATTCAGACTTCACGAAACGTTTTTAAAAACAATTTTTAACTAACTAAAATCCGAGATTTTTTTTCTTATAAATCTCGAATATCAGTGTGCAGTAATTTCACTAAAATATTTATTTGCCAATTGTAAAATATTTTCGTACATCTCGGACATGTTATTTTGCAAAAAATTACATATAAGACATACGTTTGTTAAGCTTTTGAAAAATTCGCTGAATGACACGAAAATAGCAAGGGGATCACGTGACCTTCAAAATATGGGGAAAGCATTAGATGTTCAGTTTATCCTAGTTAATGTACATATTTTTGTATATTTTGTTGATATTTATGTTTTTAATTTTACAATTTAATTTATATTTTTACACTCGTAATTCATATTTCTAAATTTCACGCGAATCCACTATTTGATCAGTATGCATAATATATGATATGATATGATAATCATTATACATATATATATGCAATAATTATACAGTATAGTATATTATTATAATTTATTATATCATACATAATTACATTTTATTTTATTATTATATCGAAATTGTATACAATACTATAATTATAATCACGTATAAATAAATAATTATAGTATCATTGAATCAAATACCTGATAACTTTCTCTCCTAAAAAAAAAAAAAAAAAAGAACGATTAAACAGGAAAAATAAAAGATAAAAATTCCCATACGAGTCAGATAATAAAATTCCAATTCGTCAAGGTTTTGAATTATTAGAAAGTAATTTTTAAAGAAGTTTCACAAAGAATTAAATTAAATTTTCGTTCTCATGGTGTGCCCATGATCGATAAATGGTCCCACTGTAAATCGAAACTGAAACGAAGTGTCACGCGTTTTCGTTAACGATGTCTTTAATGTGTATGTGATAAATAACGTGCGATTGGCGATTTTTGGCGTGACGATTGCTCGGTCCGGTTGCTTGTTATTTGTCAGCGGGCGACGGTAGAAAAGTGCGACGTTGTTCGCAAAATTTATTCGTGCGTGTTTGACCGGAGGAAGATAGTGTGGAGAGAGGCTGGAACTCGTTACGTTTCGACTGCGTACGTACGAACGTGCATCCGCTAAGGGAATCAACTCGGCCTGACAGTCGAGAAAAGGTGGACATCCTGCGCTCTTTCCTGCCAAACGAAAAAAACAAAAAACGAAAAAGAAACGAAAGAAAGAAAGAAGAAAATACACCGAAGACCGACGTTAATTAACAACTGTCCTTTACATCTTTCAGTCGGTCGTTAAGCCGAATTTATGTTTCGAATCACCGTAATAATTATAAAACGTGATTCATGCAATAAAGATTCAATACAGATGAATCAAGCAAGATCAATTTTACGTTCTGTTTATCGTTCTGCTTCTTCTCGAAACAGGATTTCTTAGGTTTTGGCAGGAAGTAGTAGCTTGTTCGAAATTTGTATTACATATTTTTTTTATCTGTTCCTTTTTTTTTGTTTGTAATTTTATATATTTATGAATGTTGTTCCAGACTTCGATGAAAAATGTTCGCGATTTTTTGAATTCGCGACCTCGTTATTTCGATATGTTTAGCAAGCGTGAAAATCGTTCCTATTCGATATATAAATAAAAAAATTGAAAAAGAACGCAAAGTTACAACCTATTTCTCGCGTTATAGGAAATCTTGCTGTACTTCTGAATATCTATAGGGTGGCTCGCTTTCAAGAACTGAAGGTTTTGAAAAAGTCATAACTCGTTCATTTTCAGTCTCTTTTTTTATTTCCCTTTTCCCTTGTAGATTATAGAAAAAAAAAAATCCATCAATTTCCAAATGAAACAATAAAACGTTAAAAAAAAAATTTTGTATTATACGTCACTCAGTCTTTCTTTCAGCGGCCACCCTGCTATTTGAATCTCACCGCGGAGGAATCTTCTTATCGTGGATGATATTTTACCTGAATAGTGAAAGTTTCGTTGGGTTTTCAACGTAACATAAATGCACGCGCGTGATTATCCGCGGCCGCAAAATGTGTCGGTATTCTCGTTATGAATTTCAA
Source organism: Frieseomelitta varia (assembly GCF_011392965.1). NCBI lineage: Eukaryota > Metazoa > Arthropoda > Insecta > Hymenoptera > Apidae > Frieseomelitta > Frieseomelitta varia. The sequence continues at coordinate 155,471 of NW_025110211.1, read as the reverse complement.
GATCCAGCTTCGGTACCGGTTGATAAACGGAAAAAAGTAGTCGCGAGCTGGTCGATTGGCATGCTGGTTTTTACTTGGCCGGTACACACGGTGAATCCCGATCGAGAGCCTGTTGCTTTTCCTTTACATTGGCAGACTTATTTTATGGTAGAAACTGCACAGGTGATCGTGAAGTCGCTGGCTACCTGCTCCTCGTAGTCGAGTGGATAGATACGAGGTTATATTCACTTCGAAGATCGCTGTTCTTTTCGCCGTCGGTTAACAAGCTTTGATGTTTCACAGAGAATGCAGAAATTATACTTTTATTCCACTTGCGCCTGATTGCAACTGATTGCGCGGACCATAACGAGTGGCCACAATCGTACGACGATAATTCGTCGCTTTCTTTTCCTTCTCTGTCGGTGTGATATCTGTTGGATAAAAATTATTGAGAAGTAACGAATTTATCATTTTGTTTTGTCTGGGTTATATTTAAATGATAACTTGAAGCTGGGAAAATTTATTTCCAAAGGATATAAACGAACAAAACGTACGGGCGAAGTAAAATCCACCCAAATTGTACGAAACAGTACCACCAAGTACCACCAAGGTACAAAGAGTTACAGATGAATGCGTCTTAAATTTTTAAACTTTTGACAATGTCGAGCCCCCGTACCGGAGTAAAATGAAACAAAATGAGATGAAAGTTTATTAAGAATTGCAGTGTCGCGACGCCGAGAGACGAAACGAGATTTCTAAGTTCTACGCTTCGCGTTAACCACTGATTGCGGACCATAACGAGTGACCGAGTCACCGTGTGCAATAATTCGTCGTTTTCTTTTCGAACTCGTTCGGTGTGATATCATTGGATAGAAATTATTGACAAGTAATAAATTTATTATTTGTTTTGCCTGTGTATTTGGTTATTGCTTAAATATGTTTAAAACTGAGAAAAAAATTGCAATTTTGGGATAAAAACGTGCGTGGCGCGTCAATCCAGCGGAAGATAACGCTATTCCTGTAAATGTTATGCTTGATGAGAGAATTTGGAAATATTATAGTGTAGATGGAAATTTAAGTATATTAATTATACGTATTATGTAGATGGAAATTTAGGTATATAAATTATACTGTAAATGGAAAAGTAAAGTAAATTTCTAGTTTGGTGTCAGTTTTTCCCAATTTTAACTATTTCGGTCTATTATAATTTTTTCTTTTTTTAATATGACGTTTTCTTTTTTTAAAGTAAGAAGAACCGCGTAACTTTTTTAATTCTAATGGTAAAACTACTTATTGAAGAAATAACCAAAATTGGGAAAAGCTAGAAATTGACTGAAATTAATGACGAAAGAAAAAAAACGTGAGATACACTGCGTGTTCTACTCGTTATTTCATTTTGAAAGCGGCCAAGTTAAGTTACGCGCGAAGTAACGATTTCTCAAATTATCATGCAAATGTCGTAAAAATTAATGAGGCTCGAGAGGTCTTATTCCACCAGTCGCAGGCTACAGAATTAATTATTTAGATTTCTTCGTAGCTAATCCTTTCGACGGCAATGCTCGACGATTCAAACTTTTTAATTTTTTAATTCTTTCAAACTTTAACAGACTCAAGTTATTTCAATAACAATTAATGATAATTGTTTAGCTTCAAATGATCACATGACTATTTCGTTTGTGTATACGTAAGATTGGGAAATTTAGCATTGAAATAACAATTCAGTTGAAATAACCCTTCTGACGAAGCACAGGAGTCAATAACAATCCCCGACGATTGATCTAATTAACTTGGACTTCAGTTTAAGGACAGTTTGACGGGTCCAAAGATTACGAATACTTTGGGGAGCTAGTAAAAAAAAAAGTACACACTTGACTGACATGAGATTTTACGGTTTATTTCAACAGATTATAAACTATAAAAAGCAACATTAAAAGAGAAGAAAAAGGGCTCTTATTTAACTTTGTTTTACATTGCATGATTTCAGCCAAACAGGATTAGCTGCAACAAAAAGGCAAAAAAAGTTCAAAACAATATTCTCTAGGGATTGACGGTTCAACATTTTCATTTTTGTGAAAATTATGAAAATAGCAGCTATTTTTCTCATGTGTCGAATTTGTGCCAAAAATTTCCACGTTTGTTTGTTTATATTTTTCGAAATTGTTAACAATTGAAAAATGTTTGATCGTCAATCCCTAGTAAGTGTTACGCTAAAGATACGCATCAAGTTTCACAGTAATCGGTTGGTTAGATTCCGAGATATCTTGCACACCGTTTCTAAAAACCTAGTTTCGAGAGAAACGCGTTTAAAGTTTCAGAACGTCATTTTTCATATGTATCCTTCACTTTACTTTTTTTTACTTATATATCGCGGCTCACAGTTCTTACAACTAGATTGAATCTAAGTCCCCTAATATTCGATTCACCGAAAGTAATAATTGAATCACACGATTTACACTTTACAATATACTGCTTAAAGTTGTAAACAGCGATAACAAATTCAATTATTCTGTATCCGCGGATTTATTATTATTATTATTATTATTATTATTATTATTATTATTATTATTATTACTATTTTATTATTTTTATTATTATTTTATTATTATTATTGTTACTATTTTATTATTATTATCATTATTATTATTATTATTATTATTTTATTATTTTATTATTATTATTGTTACTATTTTATTATTATTATTATTATTATTATTATTATTATTATTTTATTATTATTATTGTTACTATTTTATTATTATTATTATTATTACTATTTTATTATTTTTATTATTATTATTATTATTGTTATTTTATTATTATTATTATTATACCCCAAAATAAGTCGTTTTAAAAGACCTCATATTTCTAAGACTTGAAACTACTATTTAAAACAAAAAGAATCGATTCTTTGAAAATTTCAAAACTATCCTGACCCCTTAACACGGATTCAACGTCGCTTTAATAATTCTCAACGGTGGCTGAGAGCTCCGTTTCTTCACGCTTTCTTTTTGCATCATCTGCCGGCATAATGCGCGTACTTACCGCGCCTGCATCGGAAAAAAGGATCCTCAAACCGATCATCTTTTTTCCTTCCTTTCTTTAAAACGAACCGTCGAGGGGTAATCACGTTTTCCACAGTTCGACGTGCATGGCGCTTAATTACATATCGTTGCGCGTTTACCGTTTCATTGTGTTCGAACACGTTCGACAGGTTGAGAGAAAAAGAGAAAAAAAAAAGAAAGAATTTCGGATTGGACGTCTCCCACGGCTTTTTTTCGCCAGCGAAGTCGTTTCGTTACGATGAAACGATTATTGAACAGGGAAACGAGAAACGTAGAGTAACAGGAAGCTTCGCGTAATCGGCGGGCCCACGAAAATGATATTATAAAATAATAAAATTTAATTTTTTTTTAAAAATATATTTATGTAATTATATATTATATGTAATATGTTATGTATTATGTAAATATATAATATAAATTATATTAGTAGTAATTGAGAATTTTATAAAAAAATGAATTATTTATGAATTTTCAATAATTTTATTAATTAGACTTTTGAATATTGTAAAAAATTTAGCAAAAGTAATTAGGATTTTTTATTATTCAATTTCATCTTTATCATCAATTATGTTTATATTTTTTATATTATTATTAATGATAATTTAATTATATCTTCATATGTAAATTCAAAGTTTTTAATAAATTTTTTTTTATTAATATTATTTTTTAAAATAAGAGTATTTCCATTTCATAATTGAATAATTTATTGTTATGAAAAATCATCATTACAACAAATCTTTCTTTTATTAACAGTTGTAAAATTTATTCCAATTACATTTTTTTGTCATTTTATGAATTTTTGATTTAATGTAACAATTTTATTAATTTTTAATAGAATTTTTATATCAGTTTACATTAATATTAATTTTTCATTAAAGATTAGGATATCTCCTCAAGGATATATATATATATTCTTAAAGTTTCTTCTTTCTCAGAATAATTTAATATCTTAGTTATTTCATTTGAAAGAAAATATCTACCTGTTGTTAATTCATCTGCGGCCACAAAATGCCAAAGAGTCATCAGCATACGTCGGCATTCGCAATTTTGTTCCACGATTCAAGCTGCAAATTGTTTTCTCTCCCATCTTTTACTCCCATTCGTTCGATTGATCAGCGAAATTAATTCGCGAACGTTCATTACTTTTCAAACAAGTTTCTTGCGAAATGGAAGACGTATTAATATCTCTTTTCTCCTGCGTATATATACTTCGTTTCGTTTCTCAATATCTTGTAGGAATTCTAACATCCTCCAAAAGTGAAAGAATAGAGATACGAAACAATATCATATAGTAAAATTATAATTGAATATATTAAAAATGTAATATATTATAATATATATAATTATATATTTAATAATAAATTGATATATATAATTATATACTTAATATATTATAATATATTAAATTAATTACATACAGAGTGATTCACGTAACTTGCAGAACTGAAATAACTTTTAAATTATTCGTCTAATGAAAAATTGTTCCCTAATATTCACCAAAAGTAGCATATCACAATGTCTGAATCACCGATTTACACTTTATAATACTGCTTGAAGTTGTAAACAGTGATACAAATTCAATTACTCTGTATCCGTGGATTTATTATTATTATTATTACTATTTTATTATATTTATTATATATTTATTATTAATATTTTATTATATTTATTATATATCTATTATTAATATTTTATTATATTTATTATATATTTATTATATATTTATTATTACTATTTTATTATATTTATTATATATTTATTATTACTATTTTGTTATATTTATTATATATTTATTATTAATATTTTATTATATTTATTATATATTTATTATTAATATTTTATATTTATTATATATTTATTATTAATATTTTATTAATATTTATTATATATTTATTATTAATATTTTATTATATTTATTATATATTTATTATTAATATTATTATTATATATTTATTATTAATATTATTATATATTTATTATTAATATTGTTATTATATATTTATTATTAATATTATTATTATATATTTATTATTAATATTATTATTACATAATTATTATTATTATTATACCCCATAATAACTCGTTTTAAAGGACTTTTCGTATCATATTTCTAAGACTTCAAACTACTACCTAAAACAAAAAACAAACAAAAAAAATCGATTCTTTGAAAATTTCAAACTGTCTCCTCATCCCTTCAACATATACATCGTCGCATCAGAGACATTGTATTTTGATCATTTCGAGGCAGTAATTAAACGATAAATTTCGCATTAGCGTAAACGAAGGAAGCAGATAAGTAGTGGGACTGACTCGCCGGGGGCGAGTCACTTTGAAGTTCACTCGGTTCTCTCATTCCTCGTTCTTGTTCCCCTTCGACGCGATGGCTGCCGCGGCGTTTCCGGCGCGCTCGAAATGGCACTTGAAGATTTCATAATACGCGGGAACGGATAGAATTTCTCTCTCTCTCTCTCTCTCTCTCTCTCTCTCTCTCTCGGCTGGCTTCAGAAGTCAAATATGAGCACGTCGCGTTCGTCTCTTGGGCTATTATGCGGTTGATGAGATCACAGCGTGAGACGCAAGAGAGAAGAAAGAGAGAAGATGCTCGGCGGCGGTGTGCTGCACCATCGTCGCAGTGGAAAACGTGCGAAACAGTAACTGCGTGGAGATGCGACGGGTGAGAAGCCGGTTGGTTGCAGCCGTTTAAGGGAACGCTTGCACGATGCTATCGCGGCAAAAATGATAATGGTCCGTGCCGCGTTGACAAAGTGCGACTAGTCGTACGGAACGTTGCGTTGGAATGTTGAAGGACCGAGGGAAGAGGGTAGCTCGAGATACGAGCAAATACGTATACATATGCGTATACACGTACGTGTGATTGTTTCGTGAGCTTATGCGTATTTTCTGTCCGTTTCCTGTGAATTATCGTCACTTCCTCCACAGGCGAGGAGATTTGTAGGATTTTATCGAACTTCGAACACCTTTTTTTTTCATTTGTCGTTGTTTCATACAGTCTTTTAACTATAAATATCTATATTCCATCTTATCTTTTTATTAGAATCTATCCGATGCAAATTAATTGTTTACGTTTGAGACAGCTCATCGTTCGTTACTTAACCATCATACATTCTTACTCGATGTACATTACGAAGTGGGAACATTTTATTGATTATATTGCGAATTATATATTAAATTATGTTGTAATAATTTGTGATTTGAAATTGTAATATTACAATTTACTTAATTCGATGTTTTGCACAGTGAGCGAAATATGAGCTATTGATATTACAGATATTGACAATTTCATTAAGAAATAAATATCTACAATTGAAAATTACTCGATGTACATTACGAAGTAGGAACATTTTATTGATTATATTGCGAATTATATATTAAATTATGTTGTAATAATTTGTGATTTAAAATTGTAATATTACAATTTACTTAATTCGATGTTTTGCACAGTGAGCGAAATATGAGCTATTGATATTACAGATATTGACAATTTCATTAAGAAATAAATATCTACAATTGAAAATTACTCGATGTACATTACGAAGTAGGAACATTTTATTGATTATATTGCGAATTATATATTAAATTATGTTGTAATAATTTGTGATTTAAAATTGTAATATTACAATTTACTTAATTCGATGTTTTGCACAGTGAGCGAAATATGAGCTATTGATATTACAGATATTGACAATTTCATTCAAGAAATAAATATCTACAATTGAAAATTTTTTATTTCTTTTCACACGAAGAATGTCAGAATTTTATTAAACATAGGAAACAGAACAATAATTTAATAGCAAATAAATCTATGTAAATCCAAACAAGTTAATTTTGTTTTCTCGATTGAAAGGTTAAGCACTTAAATATTATTAAAGTATTGATGTAGCATTAGTATCGAAACATTATTGATATTAATATCACGTAAGCAATTGAAATGTTCTATGTTTAATCAAATTTTGATGTTTGAAAAGAATGAAGAATTATTAATTGTACGTACAATGTTTAATAAAATTTTCAATATACTAACACCTTATATTTCCCTTATCATTCGAAACAAATTATCGCAACACAATTTACCCGTCAAGTTCTTCGATTTCCTAGCAAATACGTATCGTCCCACGATCATCGAACAAGGACGGTTTTATTTACAATTAACAATGAAACCTTTTGAACGTAATTATCGAGTACGAGAATTCAGAAAGTTGAGAATTAATATAGGATTTACGCTTCATTCCGAAGGCTGTCAATGTTTCTTTGAATTTAATACAATATTTCACGGAGGATGAGTTTCGTTCGTAACGCTCGAAACATAAGCGGACATTCCATTAAGGGGTCCTTCGCGGATGACAGAAGATTAGCGTGCATAATGCTCGAAGAAAGCGTATCCAGATTGTAAACCTGTTCAGTTGGTTTACACACAAGAATGACGTTTGCCTCGCATCGCGTGCAAAATTTTCGTTAAAATTTTCCCCCTTCCTTCTTTAATTCCTCCATGTTACTACAAAACATTGCAAAGCTACCACGGCCTTTAGTATCGGCTGGTTAGTTCGATTTATTGAAGTAATTTGCGATCGACAGGCTTCGTAATTAATCGTGCGTGCAAAGTTCTAGAAGCAAGAAGTAGAAATCAAGTTGTTCGGACAGTACCCCACTGTGAGACTCTGGCTCGTAGCTCACTGAAACGTGTTGGAATACTCTTACCCAATATCATCCACGATTTACGTCTTAATGAAACGTGTGTTTGAATCTCGGAGCGGAGATTTCTCCGGATAATTCACGCCAGGGAGACAACGTTATCCACGAACAGAGATTTTTTTTATTTTCGTACGACCGAGGGATTATTTAGGACATTGTAGATCAACGTGAAATAGTGTTCATCATGAATCCGTGTGTTTACTGTACACCTTGTGTTTTAGACAATAATTCACGATTAGCTAGAATTTGATTTCTCTACATTCCAGGATATTTAGCATTTTAGAACACTCATATTCCTTTCTAACTCGATTATTTATACTGTTTTGAGAGTCAAATTCACTATCTTTGATCTTAAGAAGCTACTTGCTTCATTCCAATTTTCTTTCTCAGTAACATTTGTAACAGAAATTTTATATATTTATGACAGTAACTATAAAATGACTAATTTATCATTTCCTACGGAAATTTTATATTTATAACAGTAACTATAAAATGACTAATTTATAATTTTCTATGGAAATTTTATATATTTATAACTGTAACTATAAAATGACTAATTTATAATTTTCTGTGGAAATTTTATATATTTATAACAGTAACTGTAAAATGACTAATTTATCATTTTCTACGGAAATTTTATATATTTATAACCGTAACTATAAATGACTAATTTATAATTTCCATAATAAATTTTATATTTACAACAGTAACTGTAAAATGACAAATTTATCATTTCCTACGGAAATGTTATATATTTATACAGGAATTTTATATATTTATGACAGTAATTATAAAATGACTAATTTATCATTTGCTACGGAAATTTTATATATTTATAACAGAAATTTTATATATTTGTGACAGTAACTATAAAATGACTAATTTATCATTTCCTACGGAAATTTTATATATTTATAACAATAACTGTAAAATGACTAATTTATAATTTCCTACAGAAATTTTATATATTTATAACAGTAACTATAAAATGACTAATTTATCATTTTCTACGGAAATTTTATATATTTATAACAGTAACTATAAAATTACTAATTCATAATTTCCTATGGAAATTTTATATTTATAACAATAACTATAAAATGACCAATTTATCATTTCCTACGGAAATTTTATATATTTATAACAGTAACTATAAAATGACTAATTTATAATTTTCTATGGAAATTTTATATATTTATAACAGTAACTATAAAATGACCAATTTATCATTTCCTACGGAAATTTTATATATTTATAACAG
>NW_025110211.1:138267-146259 GCF_011392965.1 Frieseomelitta varia | reverse complement strand
CTACGGAAATTTTATATATTTATAACAGTAACTATAAAATGACCAATTTATCATTTCCTACGGAAATTTTATATATTTATAGCAGAAATTTTATACATTTATGACAGTAACTATAAAATGACTAATTTATAATTTCCTACGGAAATTTTATATATTTACAACAGTTCAGATAATCGAGTGATTTTTCATAAAATGTGTTAATGGAAGCTTGTATTCTTTACTGTATTATTAACTTTTTCTTGTAGCCTTGCACTTTAACCACTTGCGACTGGCAACTGACTACGGACCGTAACGAGTGACCAAAAACCGTATAGAATAATTACGTCGCTTTCTTTTTCTTTTGAACTCGTCGGTACGATATCACTGGATAGAAATGATCGAGCAGTAATAAATTTCTCATTCGTTTTGCCTAATATTGTTTTACCTAAATACACTCTGAGAAACTGAGAAAATATTGCAATTTTTCTCACAAAAGATTCTCAACGTGCGCGAGAGGTCAATTGTTTTCGTACAAATATTATACTTTTTCGTCGGTAGTTTTAACGTTAATAATTTCACGAAACATAGTGCAATGTTTCATAATTTTTTTCCTAACTCCTCTCATAAGTATACGAAAAACCGTCCATGTGACTCTCGCCTGCGAGAAACTTCGATTCCCTACGGTTCTACGGTGTGTCCCGGCTGCCAAACACGATTTCACGTGTTGTCTCGAGCGGCCGGTCGAACATGTCTTTTGTCGACAGGAGTGTAATCCCTGGGCGACAGTAACTGCCGCTAACGTCCGAGTTAATCGGCTCGCGAGACGGTCCTATAACGCGTCGATGGCGGATGACTTATCGCGGAAATAAAGGCCGGACGGTACGCCAGATCGTACCTGAGATTGCGCGTACAGTTACCTGTCTGGCTTTCAATGTTTTATTTATCCCGATTCGTGCACCAAGAGCCAGCCACTTCTGTTCGATCATGATCGATTTCTTGCTCCGTTTCGCCGATGTCTAACGCGATGTTGGAAATTCAACCGATGTCTACCTTGTAAATTTATTCCCCATCTGTCTGTTTAGCGATTCCTCCCGAACGGAAGGCGTGTTCACGTTCCAGAGGAAAGATTTATCACACTTTTGTGATGGTGACTTACCTGCGGTTTAAAATTTCAGCTCGAGATTATATACACGCGTCTATTTTTCTGCGTAGTTTAATTCTAGTTTGAAATTCAGTGAGTACGACGAAATATATATTTTTAGGTACCAACTTGAACGTAGAAAATGGAAAATTTCGCAATAATCCATATAATAAAATATGTAACGTAAAATTTGTAGAGTGTAGAGTGAAACAGAAAAATTTTTATACAAACGTGAACAATTGAATCTCCAATGAATTAAATAACTTTTAAATGGTATGTTATATGGTATGACTAAACGCGTATGTGCACTTACTCTTATACTTCATTTAAATTAATTTTTATTTACTTAATTTAATTAATTTACATATACCTAATTTAAATTAATTCAATTTAAAACTACCAAAGTGGTCAAAATGACCAGTTTGTAATTTTTGTTAGATGTATTTTAGAGAACTCGAATGATTTTTTTATAAAATTCATAAATAAGAACTTGTGTATGAAGTTTCTTTATGTTTTTATTTGAATGCCTCTAATGCTTCAATCGTCGGTAGTATCTGGTATTAATTGGTATTAATTATTAACTTGTACCTAATGTATACTAAAAGAAGGAATTAAATTAGCGATGTTGACACTAAAATAGTCAAAATGACCAATTTATAATTTTTCAAAGTAGCAGTTGCAGATTTAAAATATTGCGTTTTTAGAGATTTGAATGATTTTTCTAATAAATACACGAAAAAGTTTCTATTCTTTATTATAAAATCTTATTATAAACTAGTTTATTATAGATTACGTTTATTATAAACTATTATAAACTTTCAATTCTTTATTATAAACTATTACAAACTTTATTCTTTATATTGTAAACTCTGATACAATTTTTGTACTGTAGTTGTCGTAATCTCATATATGATACCTGTCTTGAAAAATATATTTGATACGTGAAAATTAATATATATATATATATATATATATATATATATATATATATATATATATATATGTTAAAATTAATATATATATATTGATAAAGTCGTCGTAATCTCATGTATGATACATGTCTCGAAAAATATATTTGACATTATTATATTATATATTATACATTACTATAGATTTATTATAATAAAATACTAGTTTATTATAGATTACATTAGCCTTTATTATAGATACATTATTATATTATATATTATACATTATTATAGATTTATTATAAACTATTACAAACTTTCAATTTTTTATTATAAACTCTTATTTGCAAACTCTTTATTATATTGTAAACTCTGAAACAATTGTTCTACTGTAGTTGTCGTAATCTCATGTATGATACGTGTCTCGAAAAAATATATTTGACACGTGTTAAAATTAATATATATATACATGTTCATAAAGATAGTCCTCAAATTTAGGAATATCAAAAAAAAAAAAAAAAAAAAAAATTATAAATAAAAAANTAACTAAAATTATAATTACAGATTAATTATAATAACCGATACTACAATATTCATAATATTAGGAATATCAAAAAAAAAAAAAAAAAAAAGAATTATGAATAGAAAAATGGTTCGAATCTAAAGAGCAATCTAAGTTCGAATCTACTAATTTCCAGTATTTCAAAAACGAAATTTATTAATGAAATAGTAGCCGTCAAACATCGCTACTATCTTCACCATCGTCATCATCATTATCATTTCATTTAAACTAAATGTTTGAAATAATACTTCTTGATTCGATCAGAGCTTCAAACTAATTATTCTATCATCCACTGTAAAGAGGTCAAAGGTCAGTTGAAAAGGTCAGTTTTTCCCTTCGTCTCGCTAAATAACCGGGGAGAGTTTAGTCGACGGGCGTCATAATAGTTGCTACTTCGTTTGCGGTAGTTTGATGAAAGGGGAGAGCCCGTGGCCATTATCTGCGGCTTTTCACTTGCGGTTGCTGGGTTAAAGTGCAACATTGACAGTTGTGCAATTGCCGAGGCGTCGATCGCTGTAATGTTCAACAGGCGGAACGCCTGTCTAGAATAACGCGTGAGAATCGTTGCAACAGGTACGACCGGTGTCGAGTGTTAGTTTCGTGTCGCGTGTCGAACAATTTTCCTCGAGATTTATTCGGCTGTTGTTCATGGAAAGGTCGAGTCGTCGAGTAAATGCTCGAAATATAATTCTTGTCGCGGCATTTTTTAAGAAACGATTGATTGGCATCGTTTGAATAATTTAGATTCTAAATATGGACAATTTCTTAGATTCTCTATGAACAATTTCTATGTGTAGGAATAATTTCGGGCTGTAACATAAATTCGTCTTGTTTTTATTCATTATTCGTTATTATGTTGTAATATGGCAATTGTACACAATATTAAATTATTATGATACCACAATTAATTATGTTAATAATAATTAAATATTATTCGTTATTACGTTATAATATGGCAATTGTACACAATGTTAAATCATCATGATTAATTATATTAATAATAATTCATTATTCTAAGAAAAAAAATCAGAGATCGAGATCAGTGAACGAGCAAAGAAAAATGTTTGTAAAAAGAGATACATTTTTCATAAAATCATAACATGTGATATTATAACATTTAAAAAAGTAAACGGTGGTCCCCGAATTTCCGAGGTCTCTTCGGCTACAAAAAAGAAAAATTATTACCAGTTAAAGTTATCCATAAAAATTTGTTCGTGTCTCCAAAAACAAGTTATTGAGATTCTTTCGAAATCACAGCTCTCGATGTTCTCTCAATTCAAGAGAAATACATCGATAATATGGGTGAAAGAAAGAGAAAGAAAGTTTGGCTGGACTAAGGGACTTAATGTTATTATTGTTTCATCTATAACGTAAAAGATAGATAACGATGTAAAAGAAGTGCGATCGAAACTGCGTATTGTCGGGGTTTGAAACTCGTAGAACCAGTCCATTAGGGTGCAAGGGGAAGAAGGCTGCACGTCGAAGATTCCCTGAGGAAGATAGAGCGTCGAATAAAGCTGCCTATCAACGGTATGTCGGTCAATGCTCGAACAAGCATTCGTAGGACGGCCCTCGAAGCGGCGGTGTGTAACAGTTAAACGATAAATCAGCTTGTCTTTATCGCGAGCTGGCTGTCGGTAATATATATTCTGTTCACAAAGCAACAAAAATCGATCAGAAGCGGTTCCTTCGTCTAGGAAACTGTGGTAATTTTTCTATTAGACCGTCGTAAACAATCACCTAGAGATTGATTGTCTGTTCGTTGAAGCAGATACCTTTATTTAATACTATAAGATTTATTGAATCAAACAGAAAGAATTAATTTATTTCAAATTGAATTTCAACGTAAACTTAAAATTAAAATTTTTTTAAAATTAAATTTTTAATTTATTTAATTCATTTTAAAATTTGTATAAATTAATAAGGTTGTATAAGGAGTGCTTCGAATTCCTAGAAAATCTAAAAGTTTAAACTTACTTTTGAAAAGTAAAAATGACCAATTTATAATTTTCTTTACAATTGGAAATTTTATGGATGTATTTTTAGAAATTGAAACGATTTCACCTAGCACGTATAAATAAAAATTTCTGCTCTCTATTGTATTTATAAAGTTCTTCGACTTTTTTTTGTTTTATTTTAATCTTTGATGGAAATTTTAGTCTCTTTTCTTGAAACTAAAGAAAATTTTATATTTTTTATTTGCTCCTGCACAGAAGATTACTTACTTTTGAAAAGTAAAAATGACCAATTTATAATTATCTTTACAATTGGAAGTTTTATGGATGTATTTTTAGAGATTGAAACGATTTCACCTAGTACGTATAAATAAAAATTTCTGCTCTCTATTGTATTTATAAAGTTCTTCGACTTTTTTTTTTTTGTTTTATTTTAATCTTTAATGGAAATTTTAGTCTCTTTTCTTGAAACTAAAGAAAATTTTATATTTTTTATTTGCTTCTGCACAGAAGATAATTTCTCGTTAAAAAATTTGTTTAGAAAGGTTAAAAAAAGTTCCACAATCCACGATTCTTTAATTATTTAAAATTATTTAATAACTTTAAATTACAATTTTAGAATTTTGTGAACATTATCAAAGAAATAAATCCTAAAAAAAAAAAAAAAAAAATTACATATTACAGTATCTACTGTGATATCCAATGTTTATTTTTGTTTATTGCATTGTGTACAGAATTTCGCAGTTCTTTATTTCCCAGAAAATCGCGTAAAACCCGCACCTTATTTATAATAAATGGAACCTATTAAAAAAGTCCCATGACTTTCTCGATTCTTCTCGTATGTCATTGTATGCAAATTAATTACATTACATACGCAAATGCCCATTTCTTAATTTGATTCAAGGATTCTTCTTCGTCGAAGAGAACAGAACGTGTTTCGAATTGCGTATGAGTGTGTCGCCTTAAGCGAAATTCGCTAATCCTCTTGGAATCGAAGAGGCACAAGGGGACTACTTTCCTCTGCATCGACGTGATGCAATTTCGATCTATATACTTACACGTGTATCACGCGGCTATCGACCAACCATCGCGATCCCCGAACGCAGTCACGAACGCCATTTTCTTATTATCTTGACACCGTGTATCCCTCCTGCGCACCCCGGAGCCGAAATGCATTCTTCGACGAAGGATTTCAGACGTTTTCAAACGTGCAATCTCGAGTGTAAATCGACTATAATCTAGAAACAACTGACTCTGATGGATGATAAATGATTTGGTAGGCTGTCGTGAGTAAGATTTGAGTGTTTCAATGCTCGGGAAAATTTAGAAAACAAATTTGGAACGAGGCACTTGTTCCAACTAGAGAGTGTCCATGAAGTCTCGTTACAGTTTCAAAAATTTATTACAAAGGCAATTGATTAGATATCTTCGTCAGATTTGTTCTACGTACTCGGTGGTTATCAAGGTTTTTATCGCATTGCATTTCAGGTAACGGAATGATGTGCCATGCGCGTCGAGAATTTTGCAAAATTGCAAAATTGCAATATTTTCTCAGTTTTAAACATATTTAAGTATAATCGAACACAAATAATAGGGAAAACAAATAATAAATTTATTACTTGTCAATAATTACTATCCAGTGATATCAACGTGATACCGACGTGTTCAAAAAGAAAGCGACGAATTATTGTATACGGTTTTGGTCACTCGTTATGGTCCGCGAAACTAGTTGCCAGCGCAAGGGATTAAAGGGATAAAAGGATCACGTCGCGAGACTTTCGACGGGGCGAGGAAACAACGATGAAGCCGAGTGTTTTTCACGACGTATTCTCGCGTTCGTTCGTGTCGAACAAAATGAGTTTTGTACACGAAAACCACTTGGCCCGATGCTGAAATACAGGCATCAGCGTAATGAAATTGCATCGTTTACGCTGGATCGCGGTGTGGATCTCGCGCTGTGAAATGGTACAGCTTAATTAGGGTTCGTCTAGATGACGCCGCTCCAACGAAATATTGCGAGCGTTGCTTCATTTTTTGTAATGATTATCCTTAATTGGACCTTGATCCTAGCGTTGCGACACGCCCCACGCTGAATTGCGGCGTGAGTAATTGTTTCCTTGCAAAACGATTTTTAACCAGACGATCGTAAACCGGTACACGCAACGTCTTCCATATTTCCTTTACTTACATTTTTTTTTTTTTGTTTTAAATTGTCAATCAATTTACTTTAAATCAATTAATTGTTTTCAAATTGTCAAGAAATAAATACACAAAATTTTCTAACTTATAGTCTTTATTTTATATAATTATTTATAATCTTGTATAATTTTATTTTATATAATTATTTTTAATCTTATATGATTTTTTCTGGAAAATGATTCTGCTCTTGCAGCCAGAATTAATAGCTGTCTTTGAATTTTGATTTCAATTCCTCGTTCCCATCAGTTTTTCTTATAATAATCTGGAGAGTCTTCTGTACTACTTGAAAAGAGTTCTTACAATTCACAAGTAAATTGTAATCCAGGGCTGGGGAGAAATAGTAAATAGAATGTAAATATTGTCATTTCCTCATGTGTGTAGTTACATATGGAAATAGTATTGTTCAATAAGTGTTTCATTAAAATACAGGAAAATAATATCTCATCAAATATAGTAATATTTCACAGAATAGTATTTAGACTAGTGATATTCCAATTAATAGTATATACAAGGTGTTTCGTAACTTGTAGAAAATAATATTTCATCAAATATTTCACAAAATAGTATTTAGATTAATGGTATTGCAATTAACAGTATATACAGGGTGTTGGGTAACTTGTGGAACCCACTTCGGGAGCTGATTGTACACCTAAAAATAATGAAAAAAAGTCGATATAAATGTATGTCCTATCTGTCTTCGTTCATGAGATATAATGAATTTTATAAACAGAGCAAAGTAAGCTAGTTTTATCAGGGATAGTATATTCAATTTTCATAATGATCATAATTGGGATGAAGAAAACCCACATGTTATTGTGCATTCAAGACATCAACACCAGTTTAGTTTAAACGTATGGGTAGGAATAATTGATAAATTTTTAATTGGACCTTTCCTTCTTGATGGGAAACCAACAGGCACAAAGTACGTTGATTTTTTTTGAGCACGCGTTTACACGAAATATTAGAGGAAGTTCCAGTCGATATTAGATTTCTCATGCGGTTTATGCATGATGGAGCTCCGCCGCGTTTTAGCCGAGTGGCTAGGCAATTTTTAAATCAACACTTTGCAAATAAATGGATTGGTCGTGGCGGTCCTATTGCATGGCCAGCTTGTTCTCCGGATTTGAATCCATTAGATTTTCATTTGCGAGGACATTTAAAATTTAGTGTATACGCAACATCGATTGAACATGCTGAAATACTACGAAATAGAATAGAGCAAGGCTTCCGACAAATTCGAGAAACACC
>NW_025110211.1:131990-136337 GCF_011392965.1 Frieseomelitta varia | reverse complement strand
TATTTCCAAGACCTCGAAAAAAAAAAAAAAAAAAAAAAAATCGATTTTTTGAAAATTTCAAACCATCTTGATCCCTTGATCCACCCCACCCAAATGTACAAGAAAAAGTATCTCGCTCGCTTTTCACTAGGTAGTTCTCGTGTTTTTCAGAAACACGCGCTCTTCGCCACGAGCCAACGGCATATAAATTCACTCTTGAAAAAATGCACGTGTCGCGCGATAAATTCCCTGCTTCCCCTTTACTTTTTCTTCTTCCCTCTCCCTCTTTCTTTAATTCTTCTTCTTCTTTTTTTTTTCTTTCTTTCTTTCTTTCTTTCTTTCTTTCTTTCTTTCTTTCGTCCCCCTGTGGCGTCATTGGCATGCACCCCGGACGACTGTTAATTTGCACGTAAATAAGCGTCGGACGTTAGACGGGCCGAGCTCGTAAAATTATTCATCTCGCATCTCTCTGCAAATTTATAAATACCCCTGACCCAGCCGGTTCACGTTACTTTCACGTTGCACGCGGTGTAAATACCCGCGGATGGTTTTCGCTTGCCGCGTGTACGTGCACGCGTAATATATTCGCATCGGCTTGTAATCCAGGTTTTACGGTCGGCCCCGTGGCTCGTGAAATCAATAATTTTCAATTTAATTGCGCTCAACACCCGGCCCCCGGCGGACGGTCGATTCTTTCTTTTCTTTTTTTTTTTCTTTCTTTTCTTTCTTTGATCGAGCCTCGCCGAGTTTTAACGATCGTCCGTTTCGGAAGCGATTGTTCGCCGATCTATATATGACTTTGGTGTTTATTGCTTTGCCTTTGTGTAATTGCACGATTTACTGGGACGTTCGAGGAGTTTGTAACACTTTCGACACGGGGAGCGCGTGCTGAAATATAGCTCGCGCGTGTTCGAAAGAATATCGAGCGAATGATCTGTGACGCAATATTGCAAAATGCTGCTCGATAGGTGTAATTTCGTGTCCCAGTTGGATATTGTTTAATAACGTGTTCATTTTACGAAGTTGCGACGTTTTACACTTTGTGAAATAATTTAGTGTCCCTAAATTAAAATTCTTCGCCGATGTTCCTTCTTGGTTCATTGTAGAATGATTGAATGAAGCTGAATTTGTTTTCCAATTATTATTAGTCATTTGTGTAAGTAAAAAAAGTATTTGCACACTAGCATTGAAGAAACTTTTATCTCTAATATGCACACATTGTGTAAAACATTCTGAAATTTCATTAACAATTCAATTATAATGTACAGTGTGTATGATAAATTTTATGTAATATATAGAATGATTTAATTGTAAATTTTTTGTTGATGATTAATTATAAATTAATGCTACTAATTAATGTATATTTATTTATTGTAATTAGTAGGTATTTATTACAAATGCGTACATGTATATTTAGTAATAATATTAAATTGATATACAGCTTTCATAGTCATCTCAATAGTCAGGTAATATGATAATATGTTAAATATGATCTCGCTGAATATTGAGATTTATTAATATAATAGATAATTGATTAAATAAATATTCTTGTTATGAGTGCCAAATATGTACATATATGTATTATATATCTTGTAATTTTTGTACATTTGTTTCAAACGTGATCAATATGACCTTAATGATTGAACTTCACCAAAGTGTTAAAGAAATTTTGAAACTATTTTATACAACAGATAATATATTATATTCTTAATATATAATATATAATATATTATACATATATTATAATATATAATTATATTATTATGTTGTATTATATATTATTTATATATTATATAATCTATTAATATAATAATTATATTATTATGTTGTATTATATATTATTTATATATTATATAATATATTAATATAATAATTATAATATCATGTTATAATATAGTATATATTTATATATTATATAATACATTAATATAATAATTATATATTTTATAATATATTAATATAATAATTACATTATATTATATCCACCAGTGATTGTACTAAATTTGTAATATATTCACAAAAAGTTCAAATACTTTACTCTTTTGTCTCTATTAATTCTACGAGTTTACTTCCAACGAATTTTCTATTTTATCCTGCTACTTACTAGCCCGACCTCTTACTATCACAATGAATTATCTGTTCATTATCGAGAATTTTTTTTTCCTTTTTCTAATTTTTCCACGGAACGATTCTTCTATCATTTCGAGATTTAAAGATTCCACGCTGAGACGATGGATCTACGTTGGAATACAAAGTATTTCCAGGTATCGACCTCGTTAGCCGGACGCTGGTTGGTTTTAATAAGCAATTATAAGCATGACCTGTTGACCTGTGGAAACGAAATCATGAGTTCCGAGAAGAACTCGTGCCCCGATCCCTTGGAGGATCTCTCAGACAGCATCTCTGAAGTCACGACTTTGTACATTTCGTATTGGTATCTTTCCAGGAAGGTATCTCGAGCGAATTGCTCTTTCTGAGAGATCTGTGTGATCTATTACTTTCGGCCGACTATACCGGTCGATTTCTTGCGAATCTTTCTATCAAAGAGAGTGTACCGAACCGAGTGCCAGATTCCCTTTGAGTAAAAGGTTATTCGACGTGTTCTGTGTCTACGGAGGAATGACTGTGTTTCGACAGTGTTTCAATTTTAAGCGAATAGGTTACGTTACATACATGTACATAGTGGTGACAAAAGTTCAAGGAATTCTGACATTTCGTTATCTAACCTTATTTTTCAGAGTTCAGTAAAATGCCGAAAAAATATCGTACAGCTGTTGTAAAGTTTTTTTGTAAATAAATAAAGTAAAGAATTTAGTAAATAAATAAAGTTAAAATAATTAGCAAATAAATAAAGTTAAAATAATTAGTAAATAAAGTTAAAATAATTAGCAAATAAATAAAGTTAAAATAATTAGTAAATAAATAAATAAGTAAATAATTTGTAAGTTAAAATAATTAGTAAATAAATAAAGTTAAAATAATTAGAAAATGAATAAAATTAAAATAATTAGTAAATAAATTTAATAGTTAATAAATAAAGATAAATAATTAATAATAATTAATAAAGTTGAATAAATATATAAATAAGTAAATAAATAAATAAGTTATGATCATCTACAATCCATATTAACCAACTTGATGGTTAACCGTTTGAAAATGTTTTTAACTCAGTGTTTTTATAACTCAGAATATTGATCTTTCAATTGATGATAAAATAATTAGAAGTTCAAAGAATAACACGTCGCAAGTAAGCTCGAAGATAAATGCATTCTTAATTTGCTACGTGCTACGCGATCAGTATTAAATTTTTATATTGTTTGGTAATTCTAAGCAATTCGGAGGGAAAACACAGTGAAAAGGAAAACAGAACCTGAAGTACCAGGCACAGAGAGTAATACTTGTTGGTAGTTGAATAATAAACAGCCTATCTAACAGAAGGATGATTTTCTTAATCACGTAATTACGCAACCTTAATAAGTTTAACGGACTGACACACACGAATAATGAGAAATATGCAAACTATTGCTCAGTGGAGCAAGAGGAACGCGTCAGATGTCCGGGTTTAATTGATCGATACGAAGAATAACTATCCGAGACGGTTCGCGCGGATCGCCATCTAATAGAATAATAATTACAAGGATGTTAGGATCCTCTAGATCGTCACGGTAATGGATCGAAGTCCTGATTAGATATATCAAGGCCGTCGTAATGAACGATTCGGTGTGTACGTTAATTAATGCGAGACCACGTTCTATCGTGGTTCACGCGATGTACAAACGCACGAAACGAAATTAAAAAAAAGAAAAAGAAAAAAAGAAAGAGAAAAGAGAAAGAAGAGGAAGGACGAGGAAGGGATAGCTCGGTCGTGTTCCTGCTTCCACTTCCCCTTCCTGTGTATTTCTTATTATTTACACGCGCACGGTGAGCAGAGAGCCGAAGTATTAATCGCCAGGTAGACAGTGATGTATGCCGGCTGCATCAGGAATTCATTAGAGGCCAAGTAGCGAACGACGTGGAAGCGGCGCGAAATTTAATTTCAGCTTTTCCGAGCTACCGACCGTTTTTTTGCCCCTTTTTCGTCGTTCTAGCGCCATCAACCTCGTGCCAAATTTATTACCTCTCAATAATTTCTATCCAGTGATACCACATCGACGAGGTGAAAAAGAAAGCGACGAATTACTTTATACGGTGACTCGGTCACTCGTTACGGTCCGCAATCAGCTGCCAGCGCAAGTGGTCTAAGTTTCTTTTTCCATATTTCACTTTTACATATTTCTGAACATAGTGAAGATGATAAGGGAACATAATATAAACATAAGACATGAAACTTGACATAATGACTTAACTTCTACACAGAATTGTAATTAA
>NW_025110211.1:79266-131340 GCF_011392965.1 Frieseomelitta varia | reverse complement strand
CCTAATAATTATGAATTGCAATTTACAACGATAAACTGGTAATAATGGTAATAATTGTTTGCTTATGTAAAAGTTATTTTGCTGTGAATTATTATCTTTATTAAATTATTTTTATTAACGTAAAACGAAACGTATGCAATTTAAATTGGTAAATGTACCAAGTATAATTGGTACTTACTATTTTCATAATGAACTCACTTTTTCTAATTTTCGACTTGCGTCACTCGTCAAGTGAAGGTCTCGTTCAGTATCACTTCCAAATTATTATTATATAAAAAATTAATATTGAGATAAAGGGCTCTAAAATGTGTTACATGACCGTGATCTTGATCGTGATCTCGACTGTATATTGTCAAGATCATTGATCTGAGCGTTCAATGCTTTAAAAATAGTTGACTAATGTTTAGAATAGTGTTTAAAACACGTTATACAAGAGATTGCTCTTTATCTAATATAATTACCCATTTGTAAATATATAAAATCTTAAATTGCCCCCAAAATATATCAAGATCCACAAAGTCATAAGTTTCAAAAATGTACCAAAAATATCGACTTCCAATTAATTAAAAATCTTTTGATTAATTGTTCAGAATATACACAATTAAGTTTTTCTTCTAAAAAAAAAAAAAAATTGATTCGACCTTTTAGTAATAATAATAAATCAAATCTAATAGTAATTACAGTCACGTCCATATTTAGTTGAGTTGATCTCGAAAGATATGAACAACAATGTACATGTTTTCAATGTGTATTTAAGGGGGTATTCTAGTGTCTTACTTTTGAAAACAATCGATTTTTTTTGGACATAGTTTCAAAAATAGATCTCTGTAATCTTACATGTGAACTCTTAAAATTAACGAAGTTATGGTTGTTTGAAGGACGCGACGACCAGCGTCATTGTTACCGCAATATTAAACTTTGAAAGCATTTTTCTGGAAATTATGTTTTTCAGAATGCTGTCCGTGATCTCTCAAAATCTACTTGACCAATTGACTCAAAATTTTAAATACGCGTTTAGTATATGCGTGACTATAGCCCCTATCAGAATCAACCAAAAAATTTTATTTTTTATATTTTTTTAGGCTTCCGAAGTTTAACAAAAACATGCAAAAATAGATAATCGAACTTCAAAGTATCGCCACTTTTTTAATTACCGACTTTTTTCTTTTGTTTCGGTACCTGCTATAGCCAAACTCATACTAACTAAGGAACATTCACGTTTTTTTTATTTCCGCCAAGCAAAATGGCCGGAATCATGGACACCGTGAGACGACCTTTTTTAAAAGCGGCTAAGTTTGAGAGTATGCAGTGCCATTAATTTTAACTCTTTTTGTCCCAAAAAATTTTGAAACGTCGTTGAAATACGTACAAATAAACCTTGTCAATTTGACTGCAATGGGTGTAATAGTTTCTTTGCAAAAAATTCCCTAACAAAGTTAAAGAAACACGCGCACTAGAATACCCCCTCAAGAATAATTCAGGCAGAACAAGTAATAAATTTTTACATATATCGTTGCGGTTGTTAAGAAAAGATTTTCTTCTCTCAACGATCCAAACCAAATCATCAACGACCCATTCAAAATACGTTCAATTCTACGTTCAATCTGGTTCATTCCTTTAAAAAATTCATACCCCTTCGCGTGGAATTTAAATTGAAGGAGACGCGCGTTCCGTTATAAGTGCACGCCAGTAATTTATCGAAATTGCCATGAAACGATTCGATGATCATCGCCGCACGATAATCCCGCGTTTCCCAAAAACGTTCGTGCCCGGAATGGTTTGCCGGGCGTTTCGTTGATGAAGATCGATGTAAATTAGAACGTAGGACGTTGCAGTCCTGGTTCTTTTTTTTTTTTTTTTTTTTTTTTTCCTCCACGTGGATTAAATAGTTAAGCAGCTGGGAATTCGATTTCCAGTTTTTGCTTTGCCATTCCCAGCGGCTCCTCTGCCCTCGATTTCTACGTTTGCAGTTCTCTTTGTTTCCCGCGACTCTTGCGTTTTCTAAGTTTCTACAACATCAACCATTGCCGACGAAAAACGATACGAGTCGAATATTTTTCTGAAAGCTACATTCGTGCGTCAAATTTCGTCAAAATCTGCGTTCCCTTGTTAGACCTTGACCACTCGCGCTGTCAACTGATTGCGGACCATAACGAATGACCAAATCGTATACAATAATTCGTCGCTTTCTTTTTCAACTCGTCGGTACGATATCATTGGATAGAAATTATTGAGAAATAATAAATTTTTTTATTTGTTTTGTTTTTAAGTATACTTAGATATATTTAAGAAAAAAATTTACAATTTTGGGAGAAAAAATTCTCGACGTGCGTGGCACGTCATTCCAGCACGAGAGGTTAATTTTCAAAAAGAAAAAGGAAATGATAATTAAAATAATGATTTTGTCAATAATTACTCGTCGGTACGGTATCACTGGACAGAAATTATTGAGATGTAATAAATCTATTATTTGTTTTGCCTTATACTTAAAACTGAGAAAATATTGCAATTTTGGGACAGAAAAATTCCAACGCGAAAAGATTAAATCGCGATAGTTGGATTGAATTCGGTCCATCGAAACTTCAAGCCCTCAGCGACTCGAAGAAAGTCGAAGCACCTGATATCTAACAAAATCGTGTCGCATCGACTTCGAAAAAGTTGCCGGCAACGAAGCTTCGAAAAACCTTGGCTCGTTCGTTCGAAGTACGAGCACGCGCGCCACGGCTGCTCAGTTCCAGGTGGAACAAATAACCGCGTTCGCTTTTCTGCGATCACGTCTTCCGAGGACGCGGCGGGGTGGTACGCGGCTCTTCGGTAAATCATAGCTCTCCGGTGTACACGGAGATGGCCGAACACGGACGCGGCGAACGCACTTATTCACGCACCGTCGGGACGTTTGCATGCTTGTAACTGGTATTCTCTCGGCGGCGCTCGTAACGCAGATTGAATTCCTCGTTGGACCGACTCGGATAAGGGTAACGACGGCCACAGCCGTAATATCGAGCTATCGCGACTCCTCGTTCAGCCTCGGGATCGGCCACTCCGTGACGTCACTCGTAAGTCCTTTAGGGGAAACAGACTTCCGCGATATAGAGTCTTGTCGTCTCGCTCTATGGCAATAATGGCCTCCACGCAGCGACGACGCGATCGTTTCTTTGTTTAAAAGACACAGCGATAGACCGCCGGCGAAGTTTCCAGAAATTTGCCGATAGGAAAACGTTCGAGGTCTTTGCCAGTCCGAACGACGGACTTTGCTCCTTTGGCAGGAGAATGCGGCATGCGTTGTTTGTTGCAAGAGTCGTTTGTACAACTGAGTCGATACTACTGGCGAAACATTGCAGGTTGAAGAATTAATTAATTCTTAAATTATTGTGTATTTTAAAATCGCACTGAAAAGGTATTTGAAAATAGCAGTGCGTTGACGAAATTCTGGAGACTTTTTGGCTATTTAATTATCGCATTTAGCGTGATCGATGTCGAAGATAGAGATATCTTAAATACTTCAAAGAACAAACCATCAACTGCTTTGCACTTTTATCGTTGGAATCGATAAATTCACATTATCAGTATCGTTCTATATGCTTGCATTCGACTTGCAAGTATTTGTACTGCTATGTACAGCCAAGTACATTGAATTCTGATCGAAAGGATTAGGATGCGTCTCGGCGCGGACCTAAAGTCTGAAGTCTAAGGTCCGAAGGATGCAATTAATCGGTCGGGAAGACACGCCGTTTTACGTTCGGTTAGGATTTGACGGTACGTCTCACGGTTTTCTGACTCCGTTAAGTCCATCGTACAAGAATCTCAACGAGCGGAATCGTTTAGCGCTGCCAGGGGAGAAAGAGAGGCAACGTTCCATCGATACGACGAGTCGAGTTGCATCAAGTCGAGTCGTCGGTGTTAGAACACGGTGTCTAAATAGCGTCGTGAACGAAGTCCCGATCGTAAAGATCGAATCAACGGAGAGAAAGGGGGAGGGGGAGGAGAACGTAAAGAAAATGAAAAGGATTCAAAGAGTGTGGCGACAACGCGACGAGAAGGGAGAAACGGTGGGAAGAAGGGGACGAGAACGAGAGGAACGCCGATGTCGATGGAACAGAATCTGTGAGAATGTCCTTCGAAGAGTTCGCCCACGTTCGTTTTTGCTTCCGAAAAGCAAGTTCCCTCGGTGCATTCGTGGGACAAAGTGACAGTGAGCGCGAAAGGGGCGCGAGGCGAAGGGCTCGAGCGACCGGTACGTGAGTCAGTCCAAAGGAACCTGGTGTAAGGTACGGCGGCAGGAGGATTCTTCTTTTGCAGGACGTTGCACTGATGCACCTCGAATGATGTCTCCCGATCTTCGGCCCGAATTAGGAGACGCGTCGAGGGCTACGATCACTGCCTTCTCAATTTCTTCCTTTTTTTTCTCCTTCTTCTTCTTCTTCTTCGTCGTCGTCGTCGTCGTCGTCGTCGTCGTCGTTGTCGTCACTTCTCCTTCCTTCCTTTTCGATCGTTTTGCCACGTTCGATCAAGACGTGCGAGATCCCACGCAAGTCAGGGACCACGAGATTTTTTTAGGTTAGTCTTCTGTTTCTGGCTGAATTCGCTTGATTCGTTTCGCTTAGCATGCGTGTTTCCTTCGGCCGTTTAATTGCCACGCGAAACACGGAGCACGATCTCGTGTTATTAAATATGTTTCATCTTACTTTCTCCATTGTTTAGACTTTCTCTAAAATTAATATGTAATAATATATGATAATATAAAATTACTTATATATTTTATAATACTATAAAATTTAATATTTATTTAATTTTAATGTAATGTTATTTCGATTTTATATATGGGAGTAATAATAACGTACAAATTAAAAATTGTACAAACAAGTTCGAACTATACGCGAAAATAAAAATTCACTGATAGAATCAGCCGTTCGTCTCGTTTCGAATCTCTCGTCCGTGCCGACGATAAATCTTCCATCTCTCGTCTCTCTTCTTTAACGTCAAACTGCATTGTGCAGAATCGTAACAAGGCACGCAGGGACGTAGAAAACGGCTCTAAATACAAAGCATCCGGTGATCGAGGATCATCGGCCGGGCGCACTCTCGGCGACCGCTCGCCTCTAACGCGAAAGAGACCTCTAATGACTGAAACGAGCGAGTCGCGTCGTTTATTCTACACCAGATGCCTGGCAAACGTTCCGCAGTTTGTACCAACAATATTGCGATGGACATTTCCATAAAGGACTTTACGGGCCCTTTACTACACCAATTTGCGGTACCGTTAACCAGGATCATTACTCCGAGCGAGCGGGGCCCGTATACGAACGGCGCGCTTGTGCCCCGACGCGCGCGTTTTTCCGCGCTTTAAAGGCGCGCGCGCAATGCGGAAACGCGCGGCCGAGGGCGGTTTGCGCGTCGTTAGCACACTTTTGCGGAATAGGTTCGGCTCAGATGTCGAGGCAGAGATGTGTCAACGCTGCCTACGTAATCGAACGACGTCGTTCACACTCTTGAAAACTTCGTTGATTGTCGGTAGTGAATATTGAATCATTTCGCAACGACAGACCTACGGTAGAAATTCAATTCGCCGAGAACGAAATTCTTGAAGACGAACAGCTTTTCGTTGTGCAGCGAGGATGCCGCTTCCGCCAGGCAAAACCCCATCGATCCCTGTCGCGATTTTTCCACCTGGTGAGTGATGCGGCCGCGCAATTTCCTAGGCAGAACGCGTCTGGCAGGAAGCGGAAAATTGGTCGGTACATCGGCGACAGGCAGTAGCCTACGGGGGAATTGTTTTCGAGGAGCACGTGCACGCCAGTAGCCAGACACTCTCGGCGAGATCAACGACACCAGCAGCCGATAATGAAATCTAAATTGCAAATTATGACGGGGCATAACTCGCGCTCGTTATCCTCCGCGTTGTGCCCCATTGTCGCACGCATTCTCTCTCTCTCTCTCTCTCTCTCTCTCTTTCTCTCTCTCTTTCTTTTTCCGCCAGGGATTTTCTCGCCGCGAGCCAGCCTGGCCACTCGGTGGCATGCGGATGTCTTGTGCGCCCGGCTTTAATACCCATTCGAATCTCCCCGTCTACACACGAAACGGCCGATGCAATATGCCGTGGACCGTTAAGTGGCGCGACCTTAGTGGGCCCGTACGAAAAAGAACGAACGAAAGAAAAAAAGAAAGAAAAGAAAGCCACGTGTATACGAAAGCCACGTCGGGAAGCATTGTCGGGGGGAACCGCGTGCGATGCGCACGTTCTACGAACGCGTGCTCGAAACACGCGGAAACGTTGCCACGCGGATCGTGATTCTTCCTCTCTTCGACACGGTGATTCGCCTTTCGTGGAAAACTGCTCGATCGGGATCGGTAAGTGATTATTTGGAAGCGGGGTCAGAGGCTCCTTCGCATGCCCCCCCCTTCTCGCGATTTAATCGCGCGTTTCTTGCGTCTTCGGGGTAACCAGGGAATTGAAGATTCGTATCGTACCAGCGCTCACTGGCTCACGATGATTTATTGATACTATTAGTAAGGCTGTTTTTCTTCTCTTTTTCTCTCTTTTATGGCCGTTGTGGTGTTGCAAATGTTGTTAGTTAATTGCGTGATAAATGCGTTTGAAGATGATGTCGGCGAAGAACACACGAGGTC
The DNA here is from genome assembly GCF_011392965.1 of Frieseomelitta varia. Lineage (NCBI taxonomy): Eukaryota > Metazoa > Arthropoda > Insecta > Hymenoptera > Apidae > Frieseomelitta > Frieseomelitta varia. The sequence goes on along the minus strand of NW_025110211.1, from coordinate 124,713 downwards.
ACTTTTCTTTTTTTTCGTGTTTCATGGAAAAACAATTTCAATTTCGTATTGTGCTCAGTTACTTCCAATCAAACATTCATACAATAATACGTATTTATTACTAATATCTATAATATGTATTTCAAAGTACAAGTTGGACAATTTTTCATTGTTAGAATATAGCAAGTATTTATAAAATCAGAAGGAGAATTTCTTCGAAATGACAAAAGACATAGAAAGAAAATTGGGTTACCTAATACTGCATAATGATTCAAAGCAATTACATCACCTCTTTTATTAGAGAGATTCGTGTACGCATAAAATAATTTATTTTATTTACAAATGTGAAAAAGTAACGACGATATTTTAATTAATGTCTGTCCGAGTAAATGGATTTGCTAAAATAAAGTTAAACATTGCACCTATTTTCTAGAATAAAGTTAACGTCACACGGATTATGTCTTCAATATGTAATCTCGTTTCACATAAAAAAATATCTTCGATTTGTCGAAAATTAGAATCTTCTTCTTCTTCTTCTATTTTTCTTCTATTTTTCTTTAATGTCCCATCGACAGCAGCGAGGTCATTAGCGACAACGCTGCCATTTGAATCGTGCACAGATCGTGCAAAAATGTATTTTATTATCACTACACTATTTCTCACAATCTAGAAGAGTGTTGCACAAACACTTCCCTACAATTTTACAATTTTCACGTCGAAAAGGATATTCAATCGGCTCGCGGTATATCAAATCCTACAACCAAACTTGTTGCCAGCCTTACAAGAAAATTTACTAACACGAACAGCTTGATAAATTAACTTTATAAAATTTATTAGTTCAATCGTGCAAGAGGATCAAAAGGAGTAGAAAGAGAGAGAGAGAGAGAGAAAGAGAGAGAGAGAAACTGATTCATCGAAAGGACGGCAGAGCGCGAGGCGTCAGGCACGCGGAAACGTTGCGTGAGGTCGCGGAATCCTGGCGAAGGGATCGTCTTCCGACGGAAGAGCCGTCAATGAGATAATGGGGCGGGTTGCGAAACATAAATTAAGATATTATCGCCCCGATGTCTAAGAGCACGGCCGTTTGCTTGCGATTGTATTTATTGCGGCCGCCGCGTTAAATCTTTCCCACAATTACATAAATAACTAAACTCGCGCGGGCGCAGCCGTAGCCCGGTCGTGTTTTAAAAATACCGGACCAGAATTTACGAGATATTAAAAAGAAAAATACGCGCGCGTACAAGGGAATGTGCTTCGGATGGTTTAAAACCAACTCCAAGTCAAGCTTTTGCAAGCCAGATGATGCGTCAAGGTGCGTCCAAAATAAAGGAGGGAGGGGAAAAAAAGAAAGAAGGAAGCAACTTTAGTAGCACGCGGAAATGTTGCGTGAGGTTAAGGCTCCTTTTGAGAGGAGGACGAATCGTTTCCTGGCTTTTCGTGGAAAATAGCCTCGACGTTGTAGCAACGAGGCTTGAAACTGCCTAACAGATGCCTGCCCGTGGTTTTCGTCGACAGTTCTCGCGTGACACGCGAAACTTTCATTACATCTCGTGATTTACACGAGCGATAATACCGCCGTTAAACTTCATCAAGCTGAACTAATTTCGAGCGGAATGGCGGTAGTCCGTCATTAAAGGAAATTAATTTACGGTGTTTACTGATTCGTAGAGCTCTGCAACGGGTTCCTCGGATAATTGTAGATGAATCTTACGGTTTCATGGGATTAATCGTTCGGAATTAATCAACTGGCGTTCGGTCGACGACGAGTCTCAGACTCAATTTTCTCTGTAATAAGAAACGAAATACGAAAATATAAACTGATTTGTAAAGTTTCGCGACAAGCTGTAACTATATAACTATGTAATAACTATGGATCATAACTGTATAATAACCAGGTTTGTGGGATCAACCAGTTTCTCGTTTTGTTTGACAAAGAATTTTCCTTTTATCGATAGAATAAATTGAAATATTAACTGATTCGATTTGATGGTTTGTAGGATTAATCAACCAGTTTGACATCTTGTACGAATTAAATGATTTTCTCAGTAGGAATTGAGATATGGATACGAATCTTATGGTTATAAAATTGGAACCAAATGTTTTGTTTGTATCAAATAATTGTTCCTTGGAAGGAACTATTGTTGCAGACGAAATGTTCGAATCTTTAATAAAACTTTCAATTGTCAGTCAGCTTTCCTTTCTTGAAATATTAATATTATTCAAATTATGATTCACATTTTGTTACATTGAATCACATTTCGCCTATTATAAAGAAAAATTACAATCGTTACAATCGAAACCTTTGATTGATTATTATTGATAACTGTCTTTTCTAATCTGTATTTTTCCAAGGTAGCTTTTTCGAAAGCAGTATTAATTTTATACGGTCGTTTCTATTGCTTCTATTTAAAACAAAGTTAAAAGATTCGTAAAACATTTATTTGAATTCAAACTTTTGTTCATGAATCACAATAACACGTAATCTACTTTATCACAACAAAGCATTGGAATAAGATTTGTGTCTGATGAAATGAACTCTTGTATAATTAAACTAATATCAGTGACATTTTGCAGGCTACAAGTTGTAAATATCATTGCGTAATAACAGATTTGGTAATGGCATAAGTAAAATTTCACAAATAAATTTAAAAATATCTGATTTTTCTACTTAGGAAAATTTGGACCTCATATTATTTGTTAAAAATTACTCTAAAGAATAATTATATAAAATTAATGTCTAATTGACGATCGATAAATATTGTTCATATACATCATACTACTAACCTACTAAGCGGAGACTATATAAAGCAACGTGGAAAGGCGTAAGAAAATGGAATTTTTCCCAGCGATCTCTCGTCGATTTTCAGCGGTGCAGCGTCGCGTAAAAGACGAAGCTTCTAAACAAGGGGCAATCGTGTCTCGTTGCTCGAATTGGAAGATCAAGCTTCACCGAAGCTGGCGAATTCCACACCCATTGTCGAGCCATTTATTAATACCTCTCCATCATTGACCTCTCCATTAACCCGTTTACGCAAGCATAACCGTGCACCGCGCGCACGATGGCCAAGCCAGCGTTGGCTGTTCCTTTAGATCACGAGTTATTAGACCAGACCGGTCTCTCTGCGGATCGTTATCGTTGCCCGATCGATGGAATGGAGTATTTCCTGGCGAGACTCCGCGGCCGCGTGTGCATTCGCGACTTTCACGAAGAAACGATCTCGTTCGCGGTCTTAACTCTCGATCGCATAGCTTGTTAAACGGTACGACGCTTGAAAACTTGAGCGCCGATCGCGCGGCAAGCACACGCGCCGCGAATAGTGAAACGCTGTAAATTATTCTCTCTCCATTCTCTCTCTCTCTCTCTTCAGACTATTTCGAATATCTATGATTCTTGTGTCGTCGATTCTTTTTCCCCAATCTGCCTCGCCTACCAACGCGTCTATCTTATCTGAACCTTCTAAGCCGTTCCGTTCGTTGCGAATTCTTTCGCAATTTCCTCTCTTCTCTTTCTTCCTTTTCCCCACTCCTTCCTGGAATTTCACGAAAGCTGGACGAAGTTCAACCTGTCGAATGCCTCGGCTTACGATTCGTACCGATCACCTCCGATATTTAAATACTCGTCGCATGTGTGGGTTAATTGAGCAAAACTTGGAGTTGGAGTTGTCTGTGCGAGCAAGTGGATAGTTACAAGGACGTACGTTGGTCCCGAATATCATATGTGCTTTGGTATTAAGAGTTTCGGTGAATTTTCAGCTGAAGGCTCATCGATTCAGTAAATAAATAACTACCTAATGTTTTAATTATAAATACAACGGTAATAAATAGTAATAATCAGTATGCGAGTATCATATTTTAACAACAATCTTATCGAACATAAAATATCATTTTATCCAAAACTGACAAAGTGCTCCAAATTCTTGCAGTTATACCTATATATACAGTACAAAAGAAAATTTAAAAGACAAATGAATTTGAGATGATCTATAATTTTGAAAAATGCAATTATATTTAACAAGAGCACTATATAATAATGGTTGCTAATGAAAAACATGTTTAGTACAAAAGTTACAATTTAGTTCAGACAATTGAAATTTTTGAGAATAATTTATCACAAATAAATTGACATCCTCTACAGTTATAAATGCTTGCACAACTTTTTTTCAAATGAGACAATCAGACAAATTGTGAAATTTCATTGAGCAGTCATTACCAAAGCTCTGTTATTTTTTTTTTTTTTATACTTTGCAAGGATGTTTGTTATTAATTGTAATTTGTAATCAATAATTGTAGTTCAGTCATGAAAGGACAACGTTGCGTGAAAGCAACATTTCGCTTGTCACTTTTCTTCTCTATCTATTTGACATTATTGAATCCGGTTCTGTAGTTATGACATAGAACTTCAAGAACTCGTTTAGCATCTTTTTCATTACTATACTTCTTGCAGATAGGATCTACAGTTACAGAAACTAAAGTATTTTTAATATATTAAATCGTATATAATATATTCATATTATAAACATATCAAATATATTTATTAAATATATTTCGTTATAGTATACTACTGTAACATACAAATGAATTAACAGTAAAATTCCCTACAATGTAGCTCTAATTCACAATAGTCGTACGAGTTTCACACTGCAATTGAATTTATTTTATAAAGTCATCTACCATTTCGTTCCTCGACCCAGTTAATCCCAATCCCTCTCAAGGACTTTGCTTTTGTTCGTTCGCTGTTATCAGTTGCCTCGACCTTGCGTTATTCGAGTGATACCACAGAATCTCATTGGCCTCGCGCGCAAATTTCCCAGATCGTACATGTTGTCAAGTTGAAAACTCTACAAAACACAGGGACACGTGCGTACGTGTGCACGTATGTACGTCGATTAAATGGCGAATGGCCGCTTAGGCTCGCGCTTCAATGTCAGGGGAAATCGCGGTTCGACCACTTCCTGCGGCACGCTCACTTCCGTCTCGCTCAGGCTCTCTCGCGACTGATAATCTCCGAAGGCAGGTCGTACTGAAACGGCGGGCCGTGGTCGTTAATTTCTTGCCAGAGTGAAACCGGCACGGAGTGCGCAGCACACGGAGATCAAAGGATAATATTTCTCACACTGGCCGACAGTATAATCGGCACGCAACGTTTCCTTTCTCGCGCACGTACACGGCAGAATTCTCTCCCAATAAGAGAGAGAGAGAAAGAGAGAAACAGAGAAGAGAGAAAAGAGAGAGAAAGGTAAAGTAAGGTAACTCTTGAATTTAACCAATCGGTCCATCGAGTACACGTGTGCGCTCGCGATCCCCCGTGAAAATCGACGACACGAGCGAACCCGCGACACACTTTGCCGAGACTCACTTTCGCGTCTGTGGCACAGTCGCTTAGAATCAGGAAAAGGGAAACGATCTATCGATCGGTGTATCGGTGTATGGCCAGGGAGAATTGGGACCGATCCCATTTCCCAGGTTTGAGAAAAATGGTACCTGTTTGAAACGAAGTACCGTTGAAATAAATAACATTTCAACTTTTCGTCAGATACTTTTGTAAACGCTGCTTTGAAATGCTAAGTGTTTCATTGTGATACGGAGAAATGAATAACGCTGTTTTGACATGATTAATTATTTTACGACGATTAAACGTATGCAGCTACGTAGAAAGAGTTAAATTACATATATACATACACACGTATAAAACACAAGTTTTAGCTTCATGACGTGCTTATAACTTACGAAATTCTAATGTAATTAAACATATCTATATACGCGGCCAAAGTACTGAATTTATACTAATAATTAATTATCAAAAATAATTGATAAATATTTGAATATCTATCGATAAGCAATGTAGAGAAGATAACCAGCGATATTTGAATTTCTTTTACTTCTATATTTTCAAATAATATTTGTTCGCGTAAATATCTGAATTCTTTCTGTACTTTCAAATCTAGTCCAATTTCCTGTCCTCTTGTCATCGGTACAATGTAAACGTATACCAGGCCGAATTCGATGCAAATGTCTCGGCGAAAGTTTCGATTATAAAACTCCATCATCTCACATCCTACACAGCGTTTGTTTGTGCACAAGACGTTCGCGCGTGCGCTCGGTTGGTTGAATTCAAGATCGTTTCACATGGCGTTGAGGAACTTTCCGCGTTCCGAAAGGACGTTGAAGAAATGGCCGACAGAAAAAGCTTGCAGTGATTTCTTCGTGATAACGCGGATTTATTGCTCGCCGGATCTCCGTGGCTTCGCAGTTTTGGCATTCCAGTTTTAGTCCCGAGGAACTTGGAGAACGTGACTAAAACGATTCGGTTTTGTGGTCGTGCGAGATGAATATTAGTTGCGAGGCTTGTTGTTGGTTGTTCGCGTTCAAGTGTACGGTATAATATAAAACAGTATCGGTACAGCATGGCATCGATTGTGTTATTTATACACTGATTAATCAAGTTCAAACTAAAATTAAAATTTCGTTGCGTTTGATAATACAAACGAACAAATTACGTGAAAAGTAAGAACTGAATTTGGAAAGAAACTCCATTGGCACAGAATGGAGAATATTTTGCTAAACATCTACAAAAATTCACTTTATAATACAGATAGAGGAATCGTCATTGATCGAAAATTGAAATTTCGCTTTCGGATCTGTTAAAATCAATTTTCATTGAGTATCTCTTTCCCTTTTATGAGGAAATTCGAACAAAATATGTCCAGTATAAAAGTTCCACTCTTCTCTAAGATAACGTCAAAAAAGGAAAGGAAATTTTCCTTCAAAGAATTGTAATAATATCAAGCAGATAACATGATGGTTACATTTCTCTCTCGACATGCAATTTTCAACTGAATGTCCTCTGTAATTGGAATTGATATACCTAATAATAGAATTTTATTCGTTAGCTTCACTGCTTATGATTTTTCTTCGATATTGTTGAAGAATTCACGTTTGAATAAGTAGATTCAACCAGTGAGAATTCATCCAGACACTATTTCAAATTTCGTTTAAATAAATGGAATTCATATCATCTGCATCATTGGAAAAATTTGGTACTGTGAAAAATCGAACGTGAGGAACGTATCCATTGAAAAATGAAGATACGTGCCGATAGTTTCACTGTAGAATACGGGGAAATGTTACGTGAACCGGTGTACAGGATTTATTTTTCGGATTATGACCGGTGAAAGAGGAATGCGCGCAGCGCCAATACCTGATCTAATCAGATACTTATGGCGCCCTGATGTTATCATTTCTTCTCGCGGCATGCTCCAGATTCGCCCGCGCACGTAGAAACCTCGTGGACGAGCGACGAACCGCGAAACTACGAACAATAGGTATTACGAATGCCTCGAACCTCGCGATGACGGCCATGAATCGTGGACTATGAAAGCGAGAGGACGAATCTCTGAAAAGAAAGAGAAAAAGAAAAGAAAAGCGCAGTTCCGACGCGATTCCGCGATAACTGGAATTTATTCGGCCATTTGCACCTGTCGCTGCCTTGAAATTTAAACCTCCAGAGCGGCGAGAGCGAGCGAAGATTCCGTACATCAAGAAACCAGCGCGGATTTTTCGTTCTCGCTTTCGCATCTCCCTTTCTCACCGCCACTTTATGCCCCCTTTCGTTGATAAACAAACCGAGAACGCCTGCAAGAGTAATCGCCGAGATTTTGGACGAGAGAGACGCGATTAATTATTTCGTGGATATAACCGAGAGAGGGGCACGTTTGCAACAGGTAGCAACCGAGTAGAATAACGCCATACTTCTAGTTACACGCCTCTAACGCTTTATCGGATAGGTGGATCGCGACGTAGGACAGGCAGACTTCCGCGAGACGAGTTTACTCGACTCGGCTCGACGGGACGGGACGAGACAAGACAAAACAAGACAAGAGACGATGAAGATGAGAGATGCACGAGAGGAAACTAACGCGACTAACCGCACGTGTTCCGAGCTGGATCGTGGATCACGGCGCTCGTTACAGAGGTATGAATCTGAATCGGTCTGCCTCGCGTAATTCAGATTCTCACGAACGCTGGAGATAAGAGGGACACGGGACGAAGAATGGCCCGGGTATTCGTCGGCCGATTCGCGCTAATTACGCGCCCGTGTAATAACGACCAATGTCTTCGACGCGATTAATTAACTTGCCCGCCTTGCCGTATATAGACGCGAGAATAATTGAACTTTTGACTTGGCATCGCACTCTGACGATGTCGTTCGTGCAATGAAGAGACACGTTGCCCTCGTTTCTTTACTCCCTTGTAATTAGTAAGAGTCGATAGGCCGATTTCGCGGTTTATGTCGCGAATAAGTAGTTTCAGACGATGTTTCACGCAGTGAAAGTATTCTTTTCACGGAACAGAGATTATCTACATCGAACGCAGCACGCACGTGTATTTTTCCCAATTTTTGTACGAAATGTTATATTTTTTTACAATGATTTGTAATTCATAAGGTATTAACAGGAAGGGGGTTAAATTGAAATTATTTCCCTTCTGTAGAAAATTATCAGTTATCGGTTGCAAGCTTGATATACAAAAATTCTTCATTCTCGTACGTGAGAAATACTACGCGTATGAAACAAACAGACGACAGAAGACGAATTTTTCAAGAAATTGCTCGTGAATCAAATCAAATAGGGATTCAAAATTATACACGGACTTTTATTAATATATTTTACCAAAAAAAGTCATCTCAGTCTAAAAGCGTGCTGTCGTAAATGGTAAAACTTCTACCATTGATTCTAACGAGCATATCTCCTTAATTGGTTGCTGAATACGTTTACGAAAATGATCGGTTGCAATTGTCTCTTGACGAGCGATCAACCCACGTGTGTCCAGCGAATTAAAAGTTCAGAGGATCGGTCGGTGTGTCCCTTTGTTGTCGCTTATCGGCCCCTCGTTTTCGCCTCTCTCGTGCTTTCAACCGGCGAGTCTTCGTGGAAGCTGGGGTTCCACGACATCCCGGCACCATCCCGCGGTGTTCCGCACGACTACTCCCCATTTATCGCGTCCGACATGCGAGAATATCACCGCGAAGCAACCGAGAACCAGTCATCGTGCCATTAATTAGCCGGTTGACGCCTAGAAACAGGAATTCATTCCGGGGTCAGGCATTATCAATTGCTTTTATCGTTTGCCGAGACCGTTACGGCAGGCCACGTTCCGCCGGCTGCAAATAGAGTACGATGCACCCTGCTGGGTGCAACCCAGCGTCCGCCATCTCTGATAGCGAGATCCTACGAAATCCTGGAAAATCAATGATCGCTGCGTCGTTTATCTCGTTCGTGATCCGTTATGAAATTCTCGACGATAGAATGGGATACTCTACACGTGCTAGGTATTCCGTGCAGGACCAACGTAATTCCTGCGTGTCGTTTGAAGCAACTGAAAGGGAAATTTATTACACGCAAGAGATGTTACACCTTGGTATATCGGGAATAGAGAGGAATACTTTCGACTGTATCCTGTATCCTGGAGAAAAGAATACTACTTATTGCTTCTCAGTTGGTTGGTATTAATCTCGTTTCTTCTTTCAAAGTTTCTTCCACTTGACTGCGAGACTTTTCTGCTGAAAAATAACCTACAGTATCTAACATATCAATAAACGTAACTTACTTAAACATGTAAAAGCCAGACAGGGGTATTTCTCCATTTGAGAGTAGAACTGTTGCTCTTGAGATACTGCTTCTGAGAGTTACTGAGTCCGAGACTATCGCTCAACTGTTTGAGAGAAAAAAAAAGAAAAATATAGAGAGAGAAAGAAACGGAGAGGTACCTTAAATCTCGCAGTCGAAGATAAGGAAGCGATCGTGACATCCACTTGTACCGTTTGCACGACAATTACGCAAAGCGTAGTGAAAGCAAAGAACCGTATCGGAGAGAAGCGTAGAAGATAAGAGGCAAATTGGGCGCAGCGAACGTAGGAAAGAACCCTTGGGCCCGGCGCGGCGCTCGGCTCACGAAAGACGTGTAAGGCCCAAAGGGGAATAAGTCCCGATCGCCATGGTAACCGGCGTGGACTCGGTCTCGCGGCTCACCGTCGTAGATCGTGGAATTTCGATCCGGTTCGTAGGAGTCCGTCCGTACTCGGGCATTTTCGTAGGAGCGAGGCCAACCGGTCGGCGGACGCAGTCTCCGCGCGACCAGTTCGATTCCGCACGTAGCCAGTGATCGGTGCTCGCGGCGTGTACGTGTCGCGTTTCTTACGCTCCAATCTTACGGCTCTCGGGACGTGTGTCCTCGTGTGTTTTCGTCGTCACGTTTCGGTAACGCGATTGTGCGACTCTCTTCTCGCACTATCTCTCGTTCCTTTCAAGCGGCGTGTCCATCCGTTTGGACCAAAAGTACGAAGAAAGAAGAATCGACGAGTAGAAGCGAGAACCGCGAACCGCAGAGAAAAAGAAAACGGTGCACGTAGAACTACCGCTTTAAACTGCCGATCGTGTTGTTGCGAGAGAGAGAGAGAGAGAGAGAGAGAGAGAGAGAGAGAGAGAGAGAGAGAGAGAGAGAGCGTTGCACGCCCGAAGGCAAATACCTGCGTCTGGTTTTCGAGTCGATCCAGGCCTCTGACACGTCGCTTCCCGTAGGCCGCCACTTTTCTCTCCGCTCGATCGGTGAAACGTGCCGGTGAACAGCGTGTGCGTGGAACGGTATCTACCTCCGTTCAACCTGCACGCGCGGAAAGAGAGAAACGCGAGGGTGCAACGCCTTCGGTCTTGAATTCGACTGACAAATCCTGAAGGACTGAAGGGCGAAGCTTCTTGAACCAGTTGATCCAAATCGCGTGTTAAAGAGCGTGTACGCAGTACGTAACATACAGTGACCGACTTTTTTCTGCTCGTCATGGTATCTTCCGCGCGTTTCAGTTTCGAGTGAACCACCTCCGGAGTGTTTCCTTCCGGTCGACAAACAGGGGGAGGACAAACGCCCGCACGCGAGCCACGAGTGTACAAGTTTCCGTTCCGGGAACCACCTGTGGATTTCGCGCGAACCTGTCGAGGAGAGAGCGTTGCTGCACGCCTCTCTCTACTCCACGCTTGGCGAAGAGAACACGAGACAAATCGCAACGTAAACCGTGCGCGTTGGCGATGAGCTGACTCTCGATCGCGTTCGTCGAAGATCGAGGATCGAGCGCACGCGACCGACACGCACGATCATGCCATCGATCAAATCGGAGTGAAACATCCCGATTCGAATCGTTCACGCCGGTGTTAAAATCAGGTCGAATGATGACCATGTTCGGCACACTCGTCCAGAGGCTCACCTCGCCGGTGACCTCGCCGACGAGCCCTCGGCGTCGTTTCAAATCACCGTCGCGTTGGGAGGTGCAGAGCGACCCGGAGGACGATCCGGCCGCCCCTGTACGCAAGTCGAGGGCCAAGCATCTTCTGGATAAGCGCAAGAGCAAGAGCCGGGCGCGTGCACTGAACGTGCACTCGGAGCAAGTGCAGATGTGCAACAATCCCGGATGGCACGACGCTGCGTTTCCGCCGCTCCGGGGCACCAAGAGCCTCGGCAGGCTCGACGGTATGAAAGAGGTGAGTCTTTAACGCTAGTTGAATCTTTTTTTTTTTTTTTTCGTTTCTTCGGCTAACCAAAAAGTGGAGCGTACTCCACTTTCGATCTGTGAATCGTCTGCGGAATTTACGCAGCAAACGCGACGAACATTCAGCGAGATTAACGACGAAAATTCCTCCGGCGTGTTCTGCATTTCGATAGAATTTCCGAGCGAGTTCAAGCGTTTGCTGGCACATGCAGATTGTGTATACTGTTTACGCTTTACCATTGCGTCGTAAAGACACTGCATATGTATTCCTTGCTCCAAAGTTGCTCGTCGCGCAGAAAGTACACATTGAAGAGTACAAATCGTTGCAACAAGTCTATCTGAAGACGTGTTTTACTATTTGAAATTGTGAACCTCGCTTAGTAAGAAATACATATCCATTGTTTCAATCGACAGTGAGAAGATTGAAACAATCGAAATCGTTACTGAATGAATTACGTTTCACGCAAGCTTTATGCTTTATCAAGGGGAATTTTCGGAGTGAATTCAATCGTGGTTTTCACAATTAACCTTGTTTTATATACATACGTGTCTCTTGTTCGTGGAACTGTGTTCGATTAAAATTCCGCGAAGGCGGAATTTTTTTTACTTGCGTAAGCAGTTTTTAACTCGACTTGCCCGAACATCCTTAAATATAAATTGTACATTAAGGGTTTATTAAACTATTATGAAATTTTAAGCTGGTATTAAATTCTATTCAATCGATCGAATGATCAAAGCGAAAAAGAATTTATCACGCGATATTACTGTAATAAAAGTTTCTTTCATCGAACAACACGGTCACACGTATGAGAATTAGTACCCAATATTTGCTGCATTCAATTAATAATCAGTGTCGAAGCGTTAATTGTAAACGAGCACGGATCGAGGGCTCTGAGGTAGAGTGAATGGAATTTCTGTCTCGCGTTATTCCACGAATTCGAGGACACGTTTGGTAAACACAGAACAGCGTAACTACGCGGCACAGGCGTGTTCGAACTCGCGTTGTTGATAACGCTGTACGTATAACTTTAATCGAAAGCAGGTTTCACGCCGAAACTAGAACCGATATCGTTGATCTGTTGCACGGTGTACGAAAAATTGGGATATCAGTTTGCGAATTAATTGGTTGTCCCTCTTACCTTCCCCCTCTCCCCGATAGACGTTAATCAAATTCCGTTCGAAACGTCACGGTGTGCCGCAACCTGATTGCATAATTGCAATCGTGATACATACCAGTTTTTTGACCACGGTGTTTTCACGTACGTCGCGAGTTTCGCGCAATCCGCACGCTCGGTTACATAGGCAAGCGTTAATGGGGGTTTCTTATTTTGCGGTGCGCGTCGTTACCTTCGTTCGTAACGACGTGTGTAACCGGAACACCGGATAGTTGGAAGGAAAAAAGAAAGAAATTCACCGAGCGAGCGGAATTTTTTTCCCCAGCCCGCCACGTGTGTTTACTTTCTTGGAATTACGGATTAACCAAGTTGTCTCGCGTTTGTCAAATCACCGTATGTTTCTTCAGTGTCGATCTCTGGCCAAAGTTGAAACGCAACCAAAGATTCTTCGAACTGGTTTGTTACACAGTGAATACGTTTGTTGGTTTTTCAGTGGCTCGAGGTGTAACTGACCTCGTTTCTCGATTCAGAACGTGTCGCTCCGATTTACATCTGATTTGATCGGCGCGTTTCGCGTGAAACGTGTCGTATCGTTGAAGAAAGGCTAGTGGTACCTGAGGTAGCGAAGTTAGGATAGTAAAGAGATAAGCTGATAGAAGGTTATATTGCCGTAAGAGGCCACGTTGTTCAAACTCCATAAATTGAAATACAGAGAAAAGTGATGATTTTCGTGAATACTTATCCTCTCGCGATGAACGAGTTTGTGGTAGCAATCGATATGAACATGAAGCACTTTCAGAAAATTGATAGTAGATCGTCAGTCGATTTCTACCAGCTTCCTAGCTTTTCACAAAGAATTTATAGATTTACAATGATTCTGTTTCTAAAATATATAAATACTGTGCTCTTCATTTCATACCAGTAATTATTTTCTCGTACTTTTAATTTAACTTTCGAAAGTTAAAAATCTTTCTCGACACACGACTCTCTAGTGGTTTTGGGAAAAATTGGCCACATCTTGCGTGCGCCTTGATCGAAAATCGTGCTTCGAACGGCACACGATACAGAAAAAACGAACGTTCGTCAAATCGACGGCTTCTGTCGCAAACGAGCGTGTCCCGTTTCGTAGTTTAAGCAAATTGTATCATCTTTTAGCAACCGAGTGCGTCAAAGCCAGACATTGCCAAATGTTCGTAATTCGAGCGACTCTCTTGACTCCTAACGACGACAAGACATTCGTCGTTCCTTCCCCTTCTCCGGGCCAGATAGATTCCAGGGTAGCTAACCTTCGTCAACTCGGAACGGTGTTCCTCGTTCTTTTCCTTTTCTGCCCCGGTTCTTTCGCGAGGCAGCGAGTTAGTATCATTAATTTCGCGTGGGGAGAAAAAAAAAAAAAAAAAAGAAAAGAAAAGAAAAGAAAAAGAAGATGGAGATCTCGTCGAACGCGTTAGCGTTTACGTGCAACTCCGCGCTCGCAGCCCTTAATGACTGCACCTCGTCTACCCTTTAGCGAGTCTAAAAGAGAGAGAGAGAGAGAGAGAGAGAGAGGAAGAGAGTCCAGAGGCAACGATTGCTTGCAACCGCGCGGCAGATAGGGATCTGCTGGGGCGCATCTAGTTAAATCGCGATTCTCGAGAGGGGGAGGTCCACGAGGGTCTCCTCGTTGACTCTCGCTCTCGCTCTTGCTCCGCGAGAGACACGAGGAAGTCCCGAGGCCGTCTCTCTCCGTCAGATAACATCGGCGATCGGAGGTGATGGAGCACGGTAGCCGAATATCCTCGACCGTCGGCTTGCGTGAACGTCCGCTCGATTTTTTCGTCGCCGCGCGTCCACAGCCAAGCCGAGAGGTCCTTGAACGCTGCCAGGCCTTGAACCATCTTCCAAATTGCCCGTCGGTGCATCGGTATTCATCGGCATCGAGATAAATGAAATTTTCAGCCTTTTCGCATTTACGCTCGGTACCCTCGGCTCCGTGAACCGAGGCGGATGGATGAAGAGATTCGATGAAAAAAAGAAAAAAATGTCGACAGGATCCGCTGACGTTGGCAGCCGCGTGGCGAAATTACGCTTCCATGCATTATAGATTGTCGTCGTTGAAATTATGTGTAATATTCAACACAAAGAGGTTTCGTTCAAGTGTATTACGCATTATACTTTTTGTATATAAATTGTCCGAATTGTTATCGAAATTTTAATTTGGGAATTGCGTTACAAATGTTTCCGAACAATTACGAATGCTCGTTTTACACTTGTTTTGCGAGCACTTGTATTTATTTGCGATGATCATAAACGCTTGTAAGGACAAATTAAACCTTTGTATTTTATGATACAAGAGATCATATTTATATGATACAAGATCATAGTTAAATTATTAGAAGAAACATCTGTTAAAATTATCGACGCCTTTCGTCCGATATACATTCCGCACACTGTTTATGACGTAGCGTGAAACTTTCATCAGAAACATCAGAGTAAAAGAAACAGAAGAACTGTGTGCTCTTCTATTTGCACAAGTTTCTATTTGCACATCTTGGCGTAAATCATTTAAATCTTCAAAAATACATTATTTTACATTTATCAAATTTCAAATGAAAATCATGAACTGACGGTGTTTATATGATTTTGGCTGTTTGCTAGTTCTAGTATTTCACAGATGTGACATGATGTTACTGGAGAATCGGTAAGACGCGTGATTGTGTGAGGTCATACGAGGTAAGATTCCTGGCCGATTGGAAAGCAGCCACGCGAGGAAGCTCGTTGGCCCTGGAGGGAGGTGGTCTTTGCACGAAACTATACCGCGCGCATTCCGAAACTCTGAATCGGACGTCGTTTTCGTGCGGAACGCGTACCCGCGAGCGATCGTTACCGCAACAACCTGTGTTTCACGTGGTTCAGAAAAACCTCGAAAAATCCATAAACCGTCTTTCGTCGGACTCTCCCTTCCTACCCCGTGTGTTCCAAAAGCGAAACGAAAATTACCAGGTCGACCGGTGCGTTCCCTCGCGAAGATTTACGCGCGAGAGTTTCGCCTAAACGCGAAACGAACGACGGGAGGAGCCATCAAATTCGAATATATCACACAACCGAAAAGAGAGGAAAAGAGAGAGAGAGAGATTAGTCGAGAACGCGCGGCGGGTTCTGGCTCGCGTTTTTATTTGCCGGGAATCCGCGTTGCTTTTTGTCCGCGTGTCGGAGGAACGAGAGCCAGTTCGCCGCGGGTGTTCGCCGCTATTGTTCGGACCTTCGAATTCGAGAAGACGAGGCAGAAAAGATGCTAATTGCGAATATGAAAATCGCGACGGGGGTGTTTTCGGCCATCGGGTTTCGTTCTTTACGAGAGATATCGCAGATTTCTCTCTCTCTCTCTCTCTCTCTCTCTCTCTCTTTTTGTTTTTTGGACGTACACTGTAATCTTCCCTTTTTCTTTTTCTGCATCCCTTGAGGTCCACAGGGCCGAACGAGTTATGACACGCTGGCTGGTTCCTCCGGAGGCCAGCAGATTTCGTAGAAAAAACGAGTCTTGTTGACGGCGAAAGAAAAAAAAAAAAAAAAAAAAAAAAAAGAAGAAATGGAAAGGCCCGCTCTCTCTCTCGAAACGTTTTGACCGTGACATTTTTTGATCGTCGTTGCTCGCTCGTGGTCCCACCTGTCCTTGATCCTTCCTAGAACATGCTAGATCTCCTCTCGTTGAGAATGTTGCGATCGTTTGTATGTAAACGGCCGAGAGAACGAAGAGAAGCGAGATAAAGTAACTCGCGAATGTACGAACCGGAGGTGTCCGGGGGTCGCGCGAGCAGGAAGCTTTTCACGCGTCTGATCGTTATCCTAATTACCTTGGCTTTTTTTCCGCAATTAACCTCCCCCCTCTTGGCCCTGCACGAGTCCGGAGATCCTGGCGATATCTCGTGAGATAGTTCGAACGAACCGAACCATCGAATGCTCTTTTTCAACGCGGCTCTTTGAAATCGTTCGCAGGCCATGGTGTTTTTCACACGGCGTTTTCCCGCTGCTTCTTGGTTACATTTTCATCGGCTGTAACGCGACTCCGAGGCGTATGAATAATTAAACCGTGACATTAGCCAGTGTTGGTGGAGATGAACGCGTAGAAATTTCACAAACGCTGCACCTGCAACGAACGGTGAAGTTTTCCCTGCGGTTTTACAATACTGTGAAAAAAGTCGAGTCGAGAGCTTTGAATTATGATTCGATACTTTTGAGACTCTCGAAAGTCTTTATTAGTCTTGAGTCTTGATTAACGTTGAATTTTTCATCAAAGGGTCTCAAAAGTCTCGATTAATATTGAGCGTCAAGGGTCCTGATAGACGATGACTATTTTTTTATGTTTTATACACAAGTCTATCAAGACACGAAATTAATCATGACTTTCAAAAGAATATTGAATTATAATTATGACGATAATAATAATATTTATTATATTATTGCACTCTTGGCAAAGCAGTGGAAAAAAAAGAATCATATGCATAAAATACAAAATAATATATAATATATAATAATATATTACATCTTATATCAACTTTTATATATTATTATATAATATATAGTATATACTAATATATAAAAGTGGAATATGGAATGCAGGTTGGAATTGGATTGTAATTGCTGTTTAGATTTTTCAAAAAAGTAATGTGACGCTGAAATCTTCATAATTTGTCCGGTATAGTATTTTTCAAGCCATTCTAAAAGCATCTTATTATAAAATTATTTCTCTTAATTGTTACTGCAGACAAATGCTAACAAGGCGAAAGATGTACTACATTTTTTTTTTTTTATTAACAGAACAGCGTCTAATTCTAATTACAAATTTATCTTTCGCCTGCCTTTACATTCTTTCGACTTGTGTCACTTTCGTCACAGATGTACGACATGCAAAAGTACATATTAGGACTGTTTCGTGCTCCGTCATTACTCGAAACTTGCTCTTTGATACGTTTCGTTGGAAAACGAGAGAATCGAAATGTCATCGAGCGACTTGGAGGAACGACGAGGAAATAGAAAAATAACCATAGAAACTCGCAGGAAAACTGGCAGCTGTAATTAGTCAGCCATTAACTGGAAGTGAGAATGCATCTCTCTCGTGTCTCTTTCTCATTCGTTCTTTCCCTCCTCGCCGCGGAAATTTTCATTTCGTTGTTTTCAGTTTTTCTCTCTACTTCCACTCTCGCGACCGTAACGGCGCGTGTCGAATGAAATATCAAAGCGGTGAATCGTCTCGTTACACCTGACTATTAGGGCGTGCGGGAATTCACCTGGCGGAGGCTATCGTTCGTTCACGGCCAGATCGTATCGTTAATGAAGGTTAGCCGCGTCTCGTCGCGAGGGCGACACGCCTTCCGCCAAAGTGGGAAAAACTTGGTAGCGTGGCGGTGGTTGCAGCTTCATCTCGGGATCGTCCGACTGTCAGGGAAATAACCGTGGCAATGATCGCGATTAAATTCGCGGTGATTCTCCTCTTTGTTCGCGACTCGCCTCCTCCTCTTCCTATCCTCTTTCTCTCGTTGTGTCTCGTTTAAGAGCGTTGCACGCGGTTGAGGAAGCATGAATTCTCGATGTTATCCAATCATTCGGAATAATTAATCGTGCTGCCGAGCGTAGCTTCGCTTTTTTTTTTTTTTTGTTGAATTTGTTTCGATTAACTTTCCTGTTTCCTTTGAGAATATTCTAACAATATTCTCTTAGTTAGTACATTGAGGACTGTAAATTTATTCAGGACTAAAGCTGTAATTTGTTATATTCAACTTTGGAAATTTTTATTTCATTTCACGACTCATTCAACTAATCACGTCCAGAATTGAATACGTTCTGTTATTAGATGATTTTTCACACATTACATGGGCGCGAGGGAAGGAAAAATAAATTTTTCTTTCTGCGTCGAGTGCTTTCAAACGGTCCTTACCAATTTGTGGTAACGATCAGAAAGAACAAGACGTAGTATTTCACAAAGCGAGAACATGTAATCTTACGGTGACTCGTAAACGTTCATTTGACTCGTAATCTTTCGAACATTATTGCCTCAATTATTCGATAAAAATAACTTAAGCGTTAATTACAGGGTAACAAAAGTACAGAGAAAATTAAACACAGAAAAGTTTAATTGAATTATTAGAATCGTCCATAATCTACTACTTATGGGGGCTTTATTGGAAAGTAGCCCCGGTGATACACATACAACTAGGAAACGAAAACGACTTTAGGGCTATGTTGCACGGAATGTCGTCGTTACAATTGTAGCTAGATTTAGTGCACTCGATAAGAGCGTGGCGCGGTGTTTTCTCTTTTTTCGTCGTTTATGGGATTTCACGGACGACAGCCGGTTAGCCGGCCTCGCGTTTGAGGTTCGCTCGATAAATCGCGTCTTTTGATTCGAATGAAGGCTTCTATTCACAACCAGACGCGTAACGCTCCATTGATTTTTATGACTTTGATTATAGAATTAAAATAAAACAGATTGGCGCCAGACAAATGTATTTACCGTCTGCGTGTCGCTGTCGCAGAATGAAAGAGTTGGTTCGTTCGTGCGTAAGCTCGGGCGTTATTCAGATGATATATTTAAAAAATGATATTATTCATATATATTATTCAGATAATATATTATAATACCTATATATAATAATATCTATAGATACATATATAATTTTGAATGTAGTATCTTATTTAATTAGGCGTTATTTGAAACAATTATGCGTTAATTTACTTTCTCTGTTTGGACGAAATAATTTTCTATTTTATTTTTTATCTCGCCTTTGAATAAATTCTTGTCAGTATTTTCAATACAGTTAACTCGTTATGAGAGATTATACTCTACCGTGCGTGAGTATTTAGACACTACTGACGTTAAATTACTGTAATATAAAATTTGAATGAATCTGTTCTTTTTAACATATCTTAACATAAGTTAGTGGATATTGATAAGAAGAATATCTAATGTCGTAATAACGAAGATTCTTGAAATTTTAAAACTTGAAATGTGTGTTTCGAATCACGTTGACAAAGTTTATACGGATTACTTGAAGCATCAGCTGTTTATTAAAAAATGATGTTGTCAAAACGTAACGAAAATATCAGTCATTTAATGGAATTGCACCAAGTGTCTAATTATTTGTGCACGGTAGTGTATTTGGATACGATTTATTTGAGTCTCACACTCACTCAAATAATCTTCTACCAACTCCGAACAACGCGTTACTTCAAACTGTTATTTTTTCATTTCATTCCAAATGAATTATGTTTCCCGTGGCCTCCGGTATATCCAAGTTTATCGAACTTTCTCCGTGATTCTCGGTTCATAGACCACGAAACAACGCGGTATCGATCGAGAGAGGGTGTTTGCCGATGGTAATTGGCCGACACATGGGCGCCCGTTAGAAAACGCAACATCATAGAGTATTCTTTCATTACGGAATCAGATGGTATCTCCCCTGCAGGCGTGCTCCCATGATTCAATTCCCCGGTCTCACACCGGGGTTTCGTGCGAAACTCTTTGCTTCGCAATCGCGCTGTGTTTCCTCGCAATCGCGGGACGATCGTCTCGAGAAATGGCAAATGAAGGAGGAGAAAGAAAAAAAAGAAAGAAAGAATGAAGAAGACATCGCGTCGATTAGGCTCGTTCGAAGCGAGCAATTGACCGAGCGCGGAATGGCCATCGATGAAATCAGGTTTTATTTTGTGCGATTGCCGCGAAAGTTAGGTTTGACGAATAAACGTAATGTTCCTGCGAGTATAACGTTGCTTGAGAATGACAGAGGAATTTATTAGAAATGTTGCGATCAGACGGCGGACGTTTGTGAAAATTCGAATTTTTATGAATGGAACACTTGAGAAATGGGTACGTACGTTTGCATATTCTTGCACGTTTAATTCTTTTCATCCGTTATTTCCAGTTGTGAAGTTGAAATTTTATTAACTTAACTCAAGCTGGCGCATGTTTCTTTTGTATTTGTCGGAATTAGTATTATTTACGTCTGTTTCTCGTTTCTTTCTTTTTTAGTTTATTAAAACTAGTGATTTCTATTGATATAATGATATAATGAAATTGATTTCTGTCTCGATCAAAATCGACGTTAATTACGTTGAATGTATCTGCATATTTTTAATTATCGCGTTAATTGAAAGTTGTAAGTATAAAGTTCCAATGGAAAATTATACGTTTGTCATTTTTTTTTAATTGGCTACTTTGGTAGTTCTAGTGTTAGAAAAATTTTACAATTTCTAAAAACTCTGCATTCACAAATCTTTAACAGTTAAAATTTCCGTGAGAAATTACAGTTATTATTTGTCCAGTATTAGTCGCCAGTTACTCGCAATCGCTAATCGCCGAATGGAATTGATCAACGTTGCTCGGAGGATGGACGTTCTCGTTGAGCGAGTCATTCGCCAGGTGCTTTCACCTAAATGGAGGGAACAATGAACGTGGAAGGGTCAGTAACTGCGTAACGAAAAGGCGGGAAAGAGGGCGAGAGTCACTCGTTGTACGGCTGTAATGCAGTGAAAACGAGGTCTTAACGACCTCGACATTAAGTCGGCTCGTTGTGTGTCTCTTCTTTTCACTCGTCCCTCGTTGCCTCGTTGTTCTAGCACGATTGTCGGTCGTGTCAAAGATCTTCGACCCGGAGAACACGAGGTTCGGGTTAAACGGAGAATTAACGTCCGCGCCAGGGACAAAGTGGCTGAAAACGAGCTTCACAATAGTTTAAAAGACACGGAGGGGCAGCCAAGATTGCGCGTTGCCGTTTTTATCGTGGCTGTTCCATTAACCTCTTGTTCTGCTGCTTTCCTTAAAGTCGAACTGGTTCACTCGCCCTCCCTGGTATTGAACTAGTTTAGAGTTCTAATTGCTGTTGTTCCTTGCTATTTTGAGGGGTTTCGAGAGTAAAAATCGATTTTGCCAGCGAGCTTTACTTAACGTGCTAGGCTTTTCTGCTGTTAAAATCTCAATTCGACCAGAGACTCAATGATACATTATAATTTGACACAGTAGAATTCTAAATTGAAGTGTTAGATGCCAACTCGAATTAAAAAAAATAATCATTATATAGCAGAAATTTGAATTACAGTTGAAAGTGTTAAATAACATCGCTTGGTTAGTTATTATTCGAGTTAGAGAATTGTTGTTAACTTCGCCGTATAACAAAAATTTGAATTAAAATATTGAATTAAGCAATATCGAAAATAGCAATGTCAATTTCTTTTTGAATAAAAATATTGAATAATTATACAAATTAATCGACAATCGTTTCAATTTTAATATCGTTTGCCCGTTTGGGATATGAACAAAGAACACCTCGGTACGAAATGCTGTGTACCGAGACGTGGAATCCTTGTTTCTCTAACATCGAGATACATAAATTTCAACACGATACCGGCGATTACGACACTGTTACGTCGATATCATAAAACCTACAATAATCGTTCTGCTCGCAGCTTATTTAGTCAGTCGTAACCTCGCTTAAATCTCATAAAACGAACAATTGAAAGGCTCTACTCTTTCTCTCTGTCACTCCTAGCCTCTCGTTCGTCTCCTCGGCACTTGATCAGCGTCGACGTAATCATCTTTCATCAGAGCCTGGATCGCGACGAGAACTCGCGAGATGGCCGATATCGAATCGTTTATCGTCAGAAATTCGCGCGTATATCTTAATTAGCACTCGGCACGGACGTGCGGCGATGCGGAGCCGCGTTCCTCACGGCTCTCGTGCCGGATTAATTGCTACCCGCGACGAAATATTATTTTCGGCTGGCGAGCGCTCGACGTTCGACATGCATGCTCGGCGAAATTACAACCCGTGAGCGTTCGCGTTCGAAGTATTCCAGGTACCGTTACCGAGTTAACCAACGTGGCGCGTTGAAATCTTCGCTGATGGCTTCTCCGCAGTTCTCCTCGGGGCCTCTCTCTAATCGCGTCGTTTTATAATTGCAAGAGAAACTCGGAGGAAACTCGGTGTTTTGTCTTTTATCTCTCGTCGTGTTAAAACGCGAATTCTCTGCAATCTGGAAATCAAATTGAGAGGATTCAACGACGATTTCTAACAACGTCTTCGCATCGAAGATTCAGAAGATTGGAAAACTTTGTTATACGGGTATCGAGTAATTGTCTGTTATCAATCTTTCGTGCAACAGAATTCACCGTTTAAATTTTAGTTTCGACACTATATCGCAAACTAAATGCAGAAATATTTTGTATTCGGAGGATTTTAATTTTTTTTTTTTAAGTAGTTGCGTTTGATCGAAAACCTTTTGCTTACGGTACGGATTATTTTATTATATTAATTTTATTATATTTATTATATTAATTATTGCGATATATACTTCTCTTGCCGAAACTCATTCTTAATCTCTGAGAATTTCCCCTTTCTTAACATTAATATTTCTGTGAGCTGACCTGAACGTTCAACGCTTCTACGATTTCAGGGTCATTTCATTCCACGTTTTATCGAGTCTTAATACAAATTCGGAGAATATGTTCCACGTTGTGAAATATATTATTATGCACTCAAAGTCAAACCATTCATGGGTGTATAAATATAAGAGAGTTTATTGTATAAAAATCGTGTTATAAGAATGGGAGTTAATTTCTTTTTCATCGAAGTTACGCGATTTCTCTGTACACTTTGAATAAATAATTCGATTAGTAACCTATTTCGGTTCGTTGATTTATTCGTTCGTCGATAAATTGCTTCGATTAATAATTCGATTCGAATGAAATTGATTGAATTTATTTGAATAAATGCCACCGCGATTCGTTGTACTAACACGCGCGACATACGTCCAGGTAATACGACCAGCGCATTCGTACGTGCGCTATCTGTCGTGTCTGTACGATTAAATCATCGACCAGTGAAAATCATGGATCGAAGCTGCATGCTTGATGGCCGCGAGGGCAGTGAGCTTCGATACAAGACGGCTTACTCATCGGTTTATTGTTCGCGGTATCAATTTTACCGCATGCCTCGGCTACACGACCAGCGCAACCTCGCTGTTTATTAATTATGCCGATTACACCGAGCCTATCTGTTAACTTTAACATGCCCAATTGCGTTTCTACTCGGTCACGGTGGTCTCTAAGCACTCAAATTGTACATTTAACGGATCGGCATTCCGTAGCTCAGCATTTACCGTGTTTTAACGCAAGTCGGAGATTTTAGCTTCATTGAATCATCGTCCGATCCTCTCTGAGAGACAGACTTGTAAGCTGTCACGAGATATGAGCGCCATTTGGAAAGTAACGATCCGTTACTAGAAAGTTCGATTCTTCTTTAAACGGAGTGACCAATCGGTGTTTCAAGGGACGCGATCGAGAGGAACGAATGGAAATTAGAAATGAGATGGAATATCTCACGGAGTAGATTCGAGCCTTTTAAATAAGCGTCAGAGTTTTGCCGCTTGTTCTATCCGTTCTGATGCACGTGTGCTTAACGTTCACGCTTGTTTAACCTAACACTTAGAGACTTCGTGATCCAGTTGAACGTGATTCGCGCTGTCACGCACGTCGAGAATCTTTCGTCCCAAAATTGCAACATTTTCTCAGTTTCAAGTATATCTATTATACTTTTAATTATATCCAGTGATATCATACAAAGCGACGAATTATTGTTGGGTCACTCGTTACGGTCCGCAGTCAGTTGCCAGGCGCGAGTGGTTCAATATTGATGGACCGTCGTTCACAACCAGCTTGTACGAAAACGAACGCGTCTTTACTCTCGAGGCACAGCGATGAAACGAGACATTTATAAACATTCGGATTCGTAAGCGCGCGAATGAATTTCGATCCCGTTCCTAATGGAAATTCCGTGAGGGCTGAGGATACGTGACGCGAGATGGAACGAACGATCGCGCCATTAAAACGATGGATCGACCGCGCCGATTAAAGAGTCCCAATGGACGCCAGGTGTGGTTGTTGGGGCTGCGCGAACGCGATTTTAGACCCCGTTGTACTTTATTGGCTATTAGTTTGATTTGCGGTAAGTGGCTCGTTACGCAATGAATCCCATCGATTTCTGCCGCGGGTGCGCCGTTCCGCGCTCCGCTCGCCTACCACCGACTCGATAAAATCGATCGGTATCTCGATCGCGGTGCCGGCTAGCTGCCCAAGAGCGTATTAGCACCGATCTAGTTACTCCTCTCGGCGATTCTCGATCGCGATCCACGATCGCACCGCGGGACATGCTTAATTCGAATTACGCTAATTGACGAGATACAAACGTCGTACGTAGCATCTTGTGCTCTCTCTCTCTCTCTCTCTCTCTCTTTATTTCTCTGTCTATCTCGTTTTGTATCTTTCTCTCGTTATGCATGTGGTACATAGACGTGCACGTTTGTTGCACACCGGAAACGGAGAATGAAGTCTTCGTTGGCTCTAATTCGATCGAGCGGATTAGATATCGGAGCAGTTGGCGTACGTATAATACGTATGTACGTTACATACATATGGCCGTCGGCTGGTTTAATCCGCGTTATATTTTCGTTCTTTATTGCACGCGAATGCTAACTATCACGACGAGGTATCCGAGAGAGATACATGCAACGTGTCGTAAATATTTGATATTACGAGGGAACTTCTCTGTTGGGGGAACAAGCGCTGCAAGTTTCAATTTTTTCCTTTTCTCTTTCTTTTCCCGGGACTTCCGCTGGGATTATCGCGAAGCTTCTTAATGACAAAAATGCGGCTGATCGATACGCTCGGTCGTTGAAGAAACGCGAGACCGCGGGGATTTTTTTGTTAGTAAATATCTTTCGTGCAAAATACTTTCAGATTGACGTGGATTTTCATGGCAAGATCGTGTGAAAATAATTAGGAAAAGCACGAAGCTTTATTTCGTCTGTTAAATATGATAATAGGTAGATTAGATATTTTATACATGATGGCAGGTAGTTTAGATATTTCGTGTACTGTCGTGCAGTAAAAATACACAGATAAAATGCGAGTTGATTAAAGATTCATTTCACCTATATATAAAAGTCTATAAGTAATAATAATTATAATAATACATACAAGTTTTCCATGTGTTCAGATACTTTCATAACTATTCGCTGTATTTCAAAAATCGATTTCAGGATAAATCCTCGTTACACAATGTACGTAAAAGTTTCTCAAGTGTTCAGATACTTCTGCGAAGTGATTTTAAAAATCCGGTCGAATTCGGCGACGCGGTGCCAGTGCGGTGGTTCGGTGTAGGCAGGACCTTGTTCTGCACGGGGAGTACAGCCCTCGGGAATGCCGAAGGTTCCGGTTCTGATTCATTGTCGCGTCATATATATCTAGACGCCGGTGCCTCCGTCTCTTCAGTTGCGTGGGTTGGCACGCAGACGCGTGCAACTTGACCGGGGCGATACATATTTGTTGGTCGAACGCGGCGGAAAGAGAAAGGCCGAACATGATGAGATGAAATCGAAGAGAGAGAGAGAGAGAGAGAGAGAGAGAGCCAAGATACAGTGGAACAGCCGGCAAAGAGAAGTAACGAGCATGCCTATCCATGCGCCATTCATATTTCCTGGAACACAAGCCTCCTCCGTCGAACCGCGGCCCATTTCATTTAACGCGTTACGACCGATACGTTATCGTCCCTTTTGCCCTTATCCTTCTTCGCCTCTTTTTTTTTTTTTTTTTTTTTTTTCATTTGCACTAATGACTCCTGCTCGTTATGGCACGTTAATTCTCACTCGTCTCTCATTTTTCCTCAATTCAGTTTATCCTTTAGCGTCGGAATGATACAATGTGAAAACATTAATATCCACGATGAAAAACTAAATGAAATTCATCCTATTCTCAATTTCATATCCATGATCCTGTTTTCTCTAGTTTTCTCTAACATCATTGCTTTGGACTTGTTACAACTATACGTTTTACATTATACATTTACAATTGTAACGTGTTATGTATTATTTACGTGTTATTATACATTTACAATTATAAAATTACACATTCTATACAATATACAAGTGTTACAATTATGCTGTACAATTTACTATTTAATTATAATTTTCGAAAAGGCTTGGGTTAGGTTAATTTACGGCCCCTGACCATTAGATTAAAATTTTCAGCATACATAAATTTATTTCTGACTTAATCATTGTATCTTATTTTTTTAAAATTAAAAAATTTTTTTTAATAATTATATATATGTAATAAATTTTATAAATTCATTATCTTTAAAAAAGATTAATAAATTAATAAATTAAAAAATAAATAAATAAATAAATTAATTAAATTATAAAATTTTTCTATTATTAATTAATACTAAAATCACAATTCTAAAAATAAAATTATATATTTAAGTAAATCTATAGTTTTACACGTTCTTAGTCAACAAATTATACCTAGTCTACAAAGTTACGCGTTTCTCTCTCTTTTTTTTTTCATTTCTTTTTCGAAATTGTACCATAATTTTGGGAACACAATATAATATGCACGATACAAAGAGAAAAATATATAAAACGTCCAAACAATTTTCCATCAAGTTTCTTACTTGTAGTTGTGTTTTCAAAGGTATGGATTTGCATGGAAGTCCGCAATCGACTAAAATCAAATTCGTAGATTCCTCTCGGTTCGTTCTTGCAACGGAGCAACCAAGCGTGACGCTTGGAGAGGAAGAAATGAGTCGGGCTGTTTTATTAGCGGCCATTTATGCCTAGCCTGCGGCGCGTGTGATTACGCTTAGTATTTAATACCGCGGGTTATAAAAGTTCTTCTGTTTTTTTTTTTTAAAGCGAACTATCATCTAGCCACTGCTGGTCTCAAACGTTCCGCGTTTCATGCTTCTTTTATACCAATTTTATACCCGTTTCAATCAATTTCTGCTACTTTTTCTGACATTTTCCGGGATGCTCGCGTGATACTTATTATCATGATTTTTCTCCATGAGGAAAGATACAGCTGAGAACTATTAAGTCAAAAAATTTAATTTCATCGAATCAATCACACAATTAATATAATAGTTAGTTCTTCTTCCCGGTTTGAAATGTTATATCTCAATGGATATTAAAGTATACGTATTTTTCAAACATTTGGTTTTATTTAACATTATGTGTTTCATGCCGTTTAGAAATAAAGTGTTGCTTTAAAAACGGAAAATTATTTAAAGAAACACAAACTGACGAAAAAGTGAAAAGAAGATTAACCATTTGAGCGTTTAAAATTACTGAAAGTTTAAAAATTTAATATCGAATAAGGGACGTATATTATTTAAGTATGTTATTTAATATATAACATTTATTTAATATATATAATAATATATATATTTAAAAAATATATAATATATATTAAATATATTAAATATATATAATATAATATATATAAATATATATAATAATATATATATTTATTTAATATATATAACAATATAATTAATTAATATAATATTATAATATTATTTAATTAAAAATGCATTCATCTTTCTTGAACCTCTCAATAACAAATCAGCTATTTTGTTATTAATTAATAATATCATAATAATATAACAATAGTAATATGTTGTTTGTACAATAATCTAGTGTAGATTATTGTACAAACACTTAAAGAGTTAAAGAAAATGGAAATCGGTGCTGTACAAGATGTTCCACATACGTTCATCGGTCGTAACTATGAAAACGAAAGAAAAACAATAAATTGTTCAATAATTTATTCATGACAGAATGTTTGATAAATTTTTGTAAACTCGACATTCTCAAAAAGAAAGGATTTTCAAATGAAAAAACTTTACTCTTATATTTGTGTACTGAATCATTTCTTCGTTATATTCATTGAATCTCTCTCTTTTAATTTTAAATTAATCATGTATAATAATTGTAATAATCATAACCGTAGAAGAATAGCACAATTCTCTAATATCTGTTTATGTTTCTAACGATGCAGGATATTTCTACTTACCAATTTGGCATAAATTAAACACAAATTTCAACTATTAAACGAAAGTTGAATGTCCACTTAAACAGAAACATTTCAACTATTAAACAGTAATAGATATTTCTCTCAAAGCTAATAGAAATATTTAATAAAAAGAAATTCATTCTTGATTTTCTATTCATTTTATAATTATATGCATTTTACATGCCATATATTTTATATCCTATTATATACTATTTATACTATTTATTTATATACTATTATATACCATTTATACTATTTATTTATATACTATTATATACCATTTATACTATTTATTTATATACTATTACATACAATTTATGCTATTTATTTATAAACTATTATATACCATTTATACTATTTATTTATATACTATTATATACCATTTATACTATTTATTTATATACTATTATATACCATTTATACTATTTATTTATATACTATTACATACAATTTATGCTATTTATTTATAAACTATTATATACCATTTATACTATTTATTTATATACTATTATATACCATTTATACTATTTATTTATATACTATTATATACCATTTATACTATTTATTTATATTCTATTATATACCATTTATACTATTTATTTATATATTATTATATACCATTTATACTATTTATTTATATACTATTACATACCATTTATACTATTTATTTATATACTATTATATACCATTTATACTGTTTATTTATATACTATTATATACCATTTATACTATTTATTTATATACTATTTTGTATACCATAAATTTCACTTTTTCTTTTTTTTTAACGAAAAATTGCACTGAAAATCTATGCAACTTTTTTCTCTGGGAAAAACAGTGGAAAGTTTTATATCTTCGTCGTATCAATTTGTCCAACCACGATATTGCAACTCGCTACGCAATGTCGTATCGTTAATTCCCATACAAACGAAGCTCTAAGCATCTTTCATTACGAAACAATTGCGCGTCCAGTCGGTGTGCTTCCTCCGAAAAGCGATTAGGAACAGTTGCCTTCGGGCAACTCGTTTCCTCAGTCGATATTGCCCCCGTATCGTGTTATTAGTCATCGTTTCCATTAATCTTTCCATGAAACCGACGGAAAAATGCGCGGTTAACTCGAAACGAAAGCTCGAGGAGACCGCCCTCGTCGGAACTTCAAGCGGATAAATATTCTCGCGGTACGCGATTCTAACGCGAAACGTCTCACTCGTCGTGCATCGAAATCGTTGTGTCCACGGCGGATTAATGCGCCTATTGAGATAATTATAATTTGCAAGGGACAGGGCGCTGGATTGGTGTGTTCAGCTGAGCGTTCCTCGTCCCGGTAATGAGAGAATTTGCCTATCCCTGGCTGCATTAGAGCAAATGATCCGGTAGACCGTGCTCCATCACTTCTCGCGTGTTCCTCGTTGCACGTTCCTGTTCGCTCGCTTGCTTGTACAGTTACTCAGGTGGGATCAACTCGGCCAATGACTCCGTGTGGAATCAAGCAGGGGAACAGCAGCCGGGGACTTGATTTGGATATTTTACTCGCTCTACTTTTTTTGATCGGGCAATCGGTTGATCGCGCGATGGGATTAAATGGAATGGAATTTAATTTTGATAGGGGAGTCGTAAAAAAATGAAAAAAAAAAAGAATCACATTAACTGGAACGACGTGTCACAATTGGCCCAAAATGGCAATGCTTTTTCAGTTTTAAGGGGGCAGATGATCTTCCATCGTGTAATGTAATAATTGTATATACAGGGTGGGTGGTATATATATAAAATTTATAATAATATGTAATATATAATTTATAATAGTATTATATATTATTGTGAATATATAATATTATTATAAATTATTATAATTATTATTATAATTATTACAAATTATATAATATATAATATATAATTTATAATAATTTATAATATATTAAATTTATAATAATATAATAATATATTAATATATAGAATAATTTTTATATTATTTATTATAAGATTAAATGTTTACCCAATTTTGATTATTAGACGAGTTTCAATAAACAATTATTCTATATTGGGAATTTCTTTTGAAGTTTAATTTCTCAGATAATTTCTTTTGAAGTTTTAATATTTTTAATTTTATTAATAATAACAGTAATAATT
Organism: Frieseomelitta varia; assembly: GCF_011392965.1. Taxonomy (NCBI): domain Eukaryota; kingdom Metazoa; phylum Arthropoda; class Insecta; order Hymenoptera; family Apidae; genus Frieseomelitta; species Frieseomelitta varia. Next base: position 94,079 of record NW_025110211.1, on the reverse strand, counting down.
GAAGATTTAATAAATTTAATTTATTATCAAATAAATTTTATACTTCTTATTTTTTTGCACCCTTTATATTTCATATTAGTTTATCAATTGATTTAAATTGAATTCCTCTTAATTTAACTGAAGGCGAATCAGGATTTAATTTAGAATATTATAGAAGATTATTTATTTATATTTTTTTATCTGAATACATAAATTTATCATAAGAGTAATGTTAGTAATAATTTTTTATGGTTTTTTTATTGAAACATTATATATATATATATATATATATATATATATATATATACATACATATTTATCATCCGAATAAAATCTTTCTCAACGCTGCTGTGTATCACGTTTCTTCTGAATTCCTCAATTAGCGCCGTCCATAAACTTGATGTATCATCAAATTAATTTTTTCCGTGGACTGACGATACAAGATCCAATCAAAAGCCTGTGATCTCTCTAGGGACTAACAAATTTAGACTCACTGTTTTCTCATTAAACGAGCGAGGTTTTGTCATAAATCTTTCGAAAACCCGTATTCCATAACAGCTTCTTTCATCCCACTTTCACTTATACGTTCTTACGTATTTCGCGAACACCGGGACGAAACGAAGAGTCGATCCATTCATTAAATCTCACGGGTCCGGCGTTAAACCTGTTTCGATAAGCCCGACACATGTGAGCCCGTTAAAGAATGTGCTTCTCTGTATGCATTAGTATAGCAAATATTAATATTGAATTGTCGTTACAATGGTAATAATTCAAAGATGCTGCAGACCCTCGTCGCGAACCATGTTCGTCCTAAAAGCAAATAGAAAGGATTAAGTCTAATTACTGACTGTCCCTTTACGGAAATACAATGACATTCTGTTCTATATTATAAGTGTACAGGTTTCCAATTTGGTGATACAATGGAGATAAATTTCGTATAGGCAAAAATAAGGTAAATTTCTAATTTAGCGGCTTCTCCCGATTTTGACCATTTCTTTCGATCATTCTCATATTGATGAAGCTAGCATTCCCTTTTGTTTATGTCCTATTAATCAGAAATTAAATTAAAATCTGGGAAAAATAATTCTGAATGCAAGAATAAAACTCTCTCTAAAGCTTCATTTTTCAGAAAATGAACTGAATATGTTTCTTTAGAAATTGTCCTGGTACATGTGTGTCTGATAAATTTCTTCGAAAACTAGCAAAAAATGTTGTTTTACATTTTCGATCTATTTTCTCACCTAAAATAAGCTTCTATTAATTATTATTGTCGAATATAATTGTATAATATGACAATAATTATATAATTTATGATAATATTAATAATATATGATATAGTAATTTATTAATTATATAATATGATGATATTATAAATTATATAACTAATTAATTTATATTATCAAATTATTATAAAATTAATATTATTGCAGAATATAATAATAGTAATAATTTAGCTTAGAACTGGTTAAATTCAAGAATACTTGATAAATTTTTATACTTGACTTCCTCTTTTTCTCTAATTTCTTGGAAATTAATTAATTTTTAATAATTTTTAATAATTATATAATATAATAATAATTATATAATTTATGATAATATTAATAATATATGATATAGTAATTTATTAATTATATAATATAAATGATATTATAAATTATATAACTAATTAATTTATATTATCAAATTATTATAAAATTAATATTATTGCAGAATATAATAATAGTAATAATTTAGCTTAGAATTGGTTAAATTCAAGAATACTTGATAAACTTTCATACTTGACTTCCTCTTTTTCTCTAATTTCTTGGAAATTAATTAATTTTTAATAATTTTTAATAATTATATAATATAATAATAATTATATAATTTATGATAATATTAATAATATATGATATAGTAATTTATTAATTATATAATATGATGATATTATAAATTATATAACTAATTAATTTATATTATCAAATTATTATAAAATTAATATTATTGCAGAATATAATAATAGTAATAATTTAGCTTAGAACTGGTTAAATTCAAGAATACTTGATAAATTTTTATACTTGACTTCCTCTTTTTCTCTAATTTCTTGGAAATTAATTAATTTTTAATAATTTTTAATAATTAATATAATAATAATTATATAATTTATGATAATATTAATAATATATAATAATTTATTAATTATAAAATATAATGATAATATAAATTATATAACTTATTAATTTATATTATCAAATTATTATAAAATTAATATTATTACAAAATAATAGTAATAATTTAGCTTAGAACTGGTTAAATTCAAGAATACTTGATAAATTTTCATACTTGACTTCCTCTTTTTCCCTAATTTCTTGGAAATTAATTAATTTACATTTTCATGATTTATACTTCTGTATTTTATATTTTATATATATCAAAATAACTCTTTTATAAGGTTCAAAAAGACTGATTTGTGTCTTAATAGTCATAAAATCATAATCTGTGTTTCTGTATTGTATTTTACAATTATTGCATTATAAACTAGATATTACTTTGTTCATAGATTGAAAATTTTACTACAAAATTTAATAGATTGGAAACATTATTTTCAATTAAATATACGTTCCTGTACTATATTTTACATAATACATTGTAGATTGGAAATTTTAGTTACAAGTTTTATTATATTTACAGACTGGAAATTTTGCTTCATTTGTGAATTTTATCATATTTGTAGATTGAAAATTTTATTACAAGACTCAGTTCGACTATCTGTATTCGTTTCTGTGTCTGTACTTTTAAAATTTCTTCATTTATCAAAATCATGGAACATTCACCGAAGACAACTTTTCGCCAAAGAATTTCAGATCTGTTCGTCTCTAGTCGTTCTAGTGATCAATTTCACTTCCAGATTGCCTGACAGAGGCGGCACGTTGAGAATCTGTAGAATTCTCTATCGATTCCTGTCACTTCTTACCATTCTTGACGAAGAAACGTATTTATTAAGAGCTCGAACGTGCTCTCGTACGTTCCTTCAGGCGTCGTACGGTCGCGTTACAGTTATCGGACAGTTGCAAAAACCGCCAGGAAACCTCGCGAACTTTCAAGATAGAAAATTATGCGTTCGACTGGTGAACTGTCTCTTGAAACGATTATGCGCTGCGTATGTTGGACCATCAGCTTCTTCAACGAGAAGTTGAGCAAATGGCAGCATTGCGATTTGTTTTGACGATGACTCCTCTAGAATTCAAGAAGCGTGAAAATCGTATTTTTTCGTAAAAATGTGACTCTCGTACTTTGACTCTAAGCAATTATGAATTTTTGATTTTAAGTAATTTTATACAATATATCGAGGAAAGTAATTTTAAAATATTTCATCTTGGGATTAAAGATTGTTTCCTAATTTTAATGATTTTCTTTTTTTTTTTTTGTCTTTTGCAATATGGTATGATACGAAGGACAATTTATCATTTTAAATTTAATTTTTGAAAAATATAATTACTAGGCACTAGTAATATAATTATAATTATATTATTATTATTATAAATAAATGTAATTACTAAATATAGGTACTAGTAATATAATTATAATTATATTGCTATTATTATACAAATAAATATAATTACTAGGTATAGTAATATAATTACTAGGTACTAGTAATATAATTATAATTATATTACTATTATTATAAATAAATATAATTACTAGCTGCAGTAATATAATTTTAATTATATTGTTATTATTATAAATAAATATAATTACTAGGTTCTAGTAATATAATTATAATTATATTACTATTGTTGTTATATTACTATTATTATAAATAAATATAATTACTAGTAATATAATTACTAGGTACTAGTAATATAATTATAATTATATTGCTATTATTATAAATAAATATAATTACTAGGTATAGTAATATAATTACTAGATATAGTAATATAATTACTAGGTATAGTAATATAATTACTAGGTATAGTAATATAATTACTAGGTACTAGTAATATAATTATAATTATATTACTATTATTATAAATAAATATAATTACTAGCTGCAGTAATATAATTTTAATTATATTGCTATTATTATAAATAAATATAATTACTAGGTTCTAGTAATATAATTATAATTATATTACTATTGTTGTTATATTACTATTATTATAAATAAATATAATTACTAGTAATATAATTACTAGGTACTAGTAATATAATTATAGTTATATTACTATTATTATAAATAAATGTAATTACTAGGTACTAGTAATATAATTATATTACTATTATTATAAATAAATATAATTATTAGGTACTTACATATGTACTAGAGCAATTTTTAACGTAACATGTTCGAAAACTTGATTCTTTTGAAAATAAAACCTTAAGTGAAAGAATTTCATTCTAAATTTTTAACTTATTCTTGCACACAGAACTACCTATTAATCATTTATTTTTGTCCAGTTTTATAACTAGCCGAATTCAAATGTATTTGATAAATTTTCGACCTCGATTTCCTCGAAAACAAAGCTTTAAATGAAAAAAATTTCATTCTTTATTTACATCACTCTCTTATTAGAATCACTCTCTTTTAAGTTATCGTCAGTTTGTATACTACTTCTTATAATTAGTCACGAATTAACATTAAGATTAGAAATTTAACCAAATTGACATGGAGATTGAAGTTAGAGACACAGAAAAGAAACACAAGAACCGAAAAAGATTTACAACTAGGTTTCAATTCCATTATCTCTCTATCTTACATACTATCTCTTGAAGCAATATCTCCATCAGCTCATCAATATTAGTACAGCAGTCTTCCTTCAAAATCATACTTCCTTCTCCAGTATTTCTGAATATTACATGACATCGAAGTCCATAAAAAAAAAAAAAAAAAGAAAAAAGAGGGAGAAAGAAAAGAAAGAAAAGAATGAGAAATCACTCGAATTCGATCGTCGATGAACCGTTCGATTTGGCGCAAGAAGTGATAGCAACCGATTTCCGGAAAATTGAAAAATTGTCCGAAGGCGTGTGGCTGGAAACCCATATTCACCAGGCGAGAAGAAGCTCGAACGTGAGCTGAAAGGAGAATAAGACTCTCATGGATGTGACGATAAGCTCGCGGAGAGGAAAAAACACGGCGTGACTCGTTGACTTGTCCTCATCTTCCGAGTGGAGATCCTTGATAGACGAAGCGTCTTGATTACGTTGATTACCTCGAGCCGCGTGACAATTACGTGACGTGAAACTATTCGGTTCCAGATCGGAGATGTTCATCAGGTTAATCACATTATTTGAAGAGAGAAAAAAAAAAATGGGGGAATGTGAATTTTAACAAATTCTCTCCTCAGTTCAGTATCTTTTCACCTTGCCTCGCTGACTATTGTGAATTAAAATTTTCTGAGTTTCACGCTCGTCTCGATAGCTAGACTAATTATGAAGCTCCGTGATCACGATAGAGATAAACTAAAACTTGAATTTTTCATGGTCACGTTTTGCAACTTGTCTGAACTCTACTTTTTTTTACCAGCTACACGATACAATAAAAAGATATATATGTAGTCGCATGAAATTTGATATTTCATAATATTAAATAATAATAAATGATATATATTTCATAAATATTAAATATTATGATATATATTTATGATATTTATGATTATATAATAATATATTTATGATATTTATGATTATTTATATAATAATATATTTATGATATTTATGATTATTTATATAATAATATATTTATGATTATATAATATTATATAATATATAATCTTATATATAAGATCTTAATAATCTTATATTATATATATTATTATATAATAATATAATAATATAATAATGTATATATTATTATATAATAATATATTTATGATTATTCATATAATAAATATTTATTAAACAAATGTTAAATAAATATTTAATAATGAAGTATAATAAATATTAAAGTATTTAATTAATAATTATTTGAAAGCATTTAATTATAACAAATATCGAAGTATTTAAGTAATAATCATTCAAAAGTATTTAAGCATAATAAACATCAAAGTATTCGAATAATAATTATTTAAGTATAACCCAGGCAAAGTAACAAATGATCAATTTATTACTCCTTAATAATTTCTATCCGGTGTTGACGTGTCAACGAGTTCAAGAGGAAAAGAAAGCGACGAATTGTTGTATATACGGTTCGGTCACTCGTTACGGTCCGCGAACCAGTTGCCAGCTCAAGGGGATTGAGCAGACCCAAACACGACAGAAAAGGATTTTATGTCTCCGCCTAATTTTCAAGAATGCTTATTCTGCGGAATTGTCATTAAATTTTCAACAGCGAAACATATACGTAAATAATTCACCTTTCGGTCAACATTGCTGCAAAACGTCGAACAAACAAAACAGAGAGAGAGTCGAGAAACTTGAGAGTGAATTAAACTCCGCGTACCAGCCGCCTGTCCTACCTGAAGATCACTATCGAACGTTTATCTGCAGTGAACGATCGTTCGACTGGCATCTGGTTAATTTATATTTTCTCTCGTTCGAAAGTATTTAACGTTCAATCGTCCGATCTGTCCGCGGAGTTAAATCATTCAGCATCGAAGAATTACTTGGCTGGCGTACAGATCTACCGCCTCGTCTGTTAAATTAGGCGGTATCGATCGTACGATTGCGAATCGAAAAGCCTTTTTCCCTTCTCCTAACTGCTTTTCGCGTCGTAGATCAGAACGATCTTGTTGCCGTATACGTGACAGTCGACACATTACACATCGTCCAACGATTAATAACTCCATTAACGAGTTTAATAATGGCCAACGACATTCGAAACCCTTTCCTCGTTTCGTCCAAACGAACATTACGATTCTAAGCTGCTTGAGTATTGCTTTCGTATACAGTAGTCGGTTACTATAATAACGTTCTTCGATTAATTCCTCTAGGAGAATCAGATTTTTTATTGCAGATGTTATGTTTCCTTGCTCTTCGAATTTTAAACGGTTGCGTTGACAAAAATCCGACAGTTTTGTTTCTCAAGTAATCTGGCAGTCGAGGAATTTTTGAACGACAAACTGTTTGACAAATTTATCGAATTGACGAATTTATAGAAATACCAAGAACTGTGATGATTCTCTTCACGGTAGAGACGAAAGAATTTCTGCGTGTCTTTGTTTTATGTTGTTTGAACATTCCATGATAAAATCAATTACTTGTCAGCGCGCGTGTAAATAATCAAGAGGGAACCAACGGTGTGGGACGTAGGTACGCCGTTACGCCTACGCATTGATTTATAGTTAGTAATGCTTCGTTCATTTCTCTACATGATCTATCCTCTTCAAACGTACGTGTACCCTCTCGTCGTGCACGTACGTTTTCCGGTCGATAGGTTAACTAGCATCTCGCGTCTCCCTCTATTTTATCTTCCCCCCCCCCTCCCTCATTTTTATTTCATTCAAATTCACCTATGATTATTGATGAAACTAGTTATTTTACCTATTCCCCTTTCACTTTAAAACGATCGAAACAACTTGTCAAATATGTACGTAATTGTTTGAATCAAATTGTTGGAAAATTACGAAACTAAAAATATTTGATTGAGACAAAGTTTTAGAAAAAGAGGAGCACGATATTAGAAGAAGCTTTGCATTTTAACCTGTCGATACTTTATATTTAATCTTTCATCTTTTTATTTAACCTTATCTTACATTTAACCTTCATCTTTTAATTTTGTTGTATTTTGTTTCTTTTTTTTTATTTAATACTGATCTTTTTTAATTTAATAAATTATATATTTCATGTCGAAATTAATATAAATGTAACTTAAATTAATATTAATGTAAATGTAATATATATAATTAAATTAATGTTAATATATATATAATTAATATTAATATAAATAATTCGTTTAATAAAAATAATTATTTTTTAATTTTTTAATTTAATAAATTATATATATCACGTCGAAATTAATATAAATATAACTTAAATTAATATTAATGTAAATATACTATATATAATTAAATTAATATTAATATATAACTCGTTTAATAAAAATAATTATTTTTTAATTTTTTAATTTAATAAATTATATATATCACGTCGAAATTAATATAAATATAATTTAAATTAATATTAATGTAAATATAATATATATAATTAAATTAATATTAATATAAATAACTCGTTTAATAAAAATAATTATTTTTTAATTTTTTAATTTAATAAATTATATATATCATGTCGAAATTAATATAAATATAACTTAAATTAATATTAATGTAAATATAATATATACAATTAAATTAATATTAATATAAATAACTCGTTAGAATTAAATTCTGTTTAATTTATCTTCATTGACTTTCAATGTTACAATTGTGGAAGTTTCCTGATAGAGCAGTGATTGACGTTAACATTATTTTTTAATACTCGTTAATCGCATTAACTACAAGATTATTAACTAAAAATGAAATGAAACTATATATGATTAGACTGATTACAACGATATTTATATCATACTAGCTTGAAATTCATTATTCTTTCTGAAGTTCAATTATTTTTTCTTTCTTGAAGATTCCTTTAAGAATTATTCAATTTGTTATTTTATTAACTTGACGACAACGAAACTATATGTGATTACATTGATTTTTTTAGCAACATTTATGTCACATTGGTTTGTAACTCATTTGTTTCTTCTACTTTGATTCAATTCTTTATTTCCTTCTTCTACAAACTTCCTCAAGGAAATCATTTAATTTCTCGTTTCATTAACTTGACGACAATGATGTAATTGTAATTTATCATTCGTCGTTTATTTAAATTCAGTTCTGTAAATTCCTCTAAAAGCTACTCACTTCTTTCACTTGAATTCGATTCTTCATTTCAATTTATACGTTCCTCTTTCTTCATGAGCTATTCTATTTCTCTATTCCCTCTTTTCGTCCTCTTTCTCCCCTTTGTCTACATGCACGTGCATCGAACCGCCTACTTAACGCCCGATAATTTTATTTTCTTGCCAGCCACGGCGATCGTGGCCAACAAATTAACCGACGAGACGCTATCGTAGGTCGATACTGTGGTATATGCTGTGAGTTATATCGTGTTTGCTATAACCTTTGCCATACACGACCCGCTACCTAACGAGAGCCCCATTTCCGCGTGTAACAAACGTAATTACGCTTGGTAATTACCGCTTGCCACGCTTTGTTCAATCTCATCGTCAGCGATCATCTCATACTCGTGGCCATAAGTGGAAAAACGCCGCGCGTGACAATTTTAAAAAGGCTTAAACATTATAAAAATATAATTAAATATAATTAGAGCGTAGGATTTACGCGTTTGTGACGAAAGAAAGATAGATTTTTGCAAATCACGTAAAATAGGATGACTTGAACGACGGACAAAACAAATATTAATTCACGAGTGATCAGTGTAGATCCACTTGTAGCATCCTTCTTTACTACTGTTGTTTAAAAATAATCACAATTGAAGTGAACAATCGAAAACGAAAGGAACACAAGAAGGAACACTTCGTACAAAATAACAGTTTTCGTTGATTTTTTTTTATTTGTCGGGATGTTTCTTATTATTTTGTAAGGTGTGTTTTAGAAAAAAAAAAAAAAAAAATAATAATTTTCTCGACCGTGACAGGATTCGAACCTGCAATCTTCGGATCCGAAGTCCGACGCCTTATCCGTTAGGCCACACGGTCACCTAGGGGTGGCTACCCCAATCATGGAAACCCCTTGTCCTGTCCGACTTTGAATTTTGTTTAAAAGCCCTAAATAAATTTTAGCGTTACGTGTCCTGCGTTTTATATTCATCTTTGGTCACCGTAATTGTTGTAAGACTGATGAAACGTTAAATTTCTTCTAATTATTTAATATTCCACATGAGCGGTATAATTTGGTCATTTTGCTAATTAAGCAAGAAATCTCGGCAAAACGAACGTGGTACATTAAATACATGCTGCTGCTGATAATGCGGAACAGAATTGAGCATTATTCGAATAAATATTTATTTGAAATAATTTTTTGAAATTGAAATTTTTTTGAAAATTGTAAATCAATTTTTTAAATTTATTTTCTCTAGTCGAATGTTCAGCCGAATATTTTTTTTTTTTTTTTTTTTGAATGACTATGGCAACATTTTTCGAAAAATAATTATTATCTTTGTTTCAAATTTTGGACAATTAATCACGCGTAATATTTGGAAAGAAAGTTAATTGTAAAGGCTAATAAGAAAAGAATTGCATGATAAAGTGTGAAAAATTACTTCACACGTGATATTATGAAATAAATATAATAGATTCTTACTCGACTAAATCTTTATTGGAATATATTATAGGAATAAATTTTGATTCGAACAAATACTTATTTAATTGAATGTTTGTTCAATAGTGGCGAATAAAATTTTATTCCTTTTATTTTTTGTCTGTTATTCTAATAAAATTCAACATGGCAAAAGTGAAGAGTGTATTTAACAAGTGTAGAATTATATTTTGCCTATTTGAATTTATCTCTCTTAACTTCTACTTGAATTGATCTGTCTTAACTTCTGCTTGAAGTATATTAACTTAGAAGTATATTCTGTCTATTTGAATTTATCTCTCTTAACTTCTACTTGAATTTATCTCTCTTAACTTCTATACTTTTAAACTGGAAATATATTTTGTCTATTTGAATTTATCTCTCTTAACTTCTACTTGAATTGATCTCTCTTAACTTCTGCTTGAAGTATATTAACTTAGAAGTATATTTTGTCTATTTGAATTTATCTCTCTTAACTTCTACTTGAATTTATCTCTCTTAACTTCTATACTTTTGAACTGGAAGCAAACAGTTTTAAAATAAATTTTGAACGTACTTAATGTTCATATATTTATAACAGAAGCTTTCAACATAAACTTCCTTTAGTTCTTTCAGTATTTTACTTATTAATCATGATCATTTACTAAAATTGTGATCATTGTAATAATTAAAATAATTTACTAACGATAAAACATAATTAAAATCCCCGTCGATGCATCTTTCAACTACTAAAAAATCACTTTAAAATGAATTTTCAACCTACGAAATAAGAAAGAAACAAAGTAAAAAAGAAACAAATATAAAGTATAAAATTCACCACTGAAGTCCTTCTCCAAGTCAATTCCCACTCCAAGGTTCTTCTTTTCTCGTTCATCCAGCGCCGAAATGAAATTCGAAAATGAAAAAAAAAAAAAAGAGAGAGAGAAACCTATATTACATTGTTATTACATCGAACCCGACCGAAATGAAATACGGCTTTCCGTGCTTCACCATAAATTCTCTACCCAAACACCATCGCGCACTGCTCGGTTCGAGGCCGAGGCGGGCCTAATGAAACGGCGGACACGCGGCAATTATCGAACCGAGCGTTCGAGAACCGCTCGGGGCGGTCGTGCCTACGGAAATACAATCGTGGAAAAACGCGGATTTTGAATAATGGTAGGAGATATCGTGACGAAGATTTTGATGGACGATAAACGCGGAGACCCCACGCGTTCGTCGCGATTTCTTTTCGTTGTCGATCCACGTGAAACATAGAGGATCCTCTTCTTCTTCTTCTTCTTCTTCTTCTTCTTCTTTTCTTCCTCTTCTTCTTCTTCGTCGTTCTTCGTGTTCTTTTCATTCGTTGTCGTCTTCTTTTTCATCTCCGTGGATACAACAGAGATAAATCAAGGCCGTGCAATAAATTCAAAAGACTCGGACGTTTTATCCTTCGGTAAACACACTGATACAGTGGATGATTTAACAGTTCCCGCCTCGTGGTGTAGCTTGTTAGTTAGACAAATGTAGCGTTGTCGTTGTAACTTTCTCTCTCTCTCTCTCTCTTTCTCACACGTACACACACACACACAAACTCATTCAGTCACTTTATGTTTCGCTTTAGACGAAGCTTGAGAACTTTGGCTTTATTTGGACGATAAAAGCCGACGCCGATACTATTCCTTCGAATTTCTCTTCGCACGGCACCTCGTTGCAGAGTGTTGCGATTTGATTGGTAGTAAATGCTAGTCTTTTTCTTCAATCAAAATAATTGTATTTGTAGAAAATTCGGTTGTTGCGGAAGAATTCCTGTTTTGAAGGAATTCCGACAGCTGAAAGTGAAGAAATACAGCGGACCTCTTTTTCGAACAATTTGAAACTCGTGAAATTTTATTTGTTATTCTTCGATTCGTTGTTCAATCATTTAACTAAATGCCAAATAAGATCGAGCTATCGTTAAAATGAGGATGGAAGCTGTTTCTTATTAATTTAAATAGGCATACAGAATATATATATATATATATATTATTTAATATATGTATTATATAATTTTATGTCATACATAATTTTTAACACCATAAAGGATAAATTTTGTATTATTTTTTATGAGTGAAGCTCAAATATCGAATCGTTCCTTGTATTTAAAATTCGAGGTGCATTTCTGTGAGAATGATGTGTTTAATTTTTTAATTTAAAGATATATTACAGTGAGATTTTAGACGATGAAAGACGTGAGAGGCGTGAAAACGTGTTCTTCTTCTTTATTTACTGATAAAATATCGTCTCTGAAATATTCGTTGAAATTTTCCAATACAGGATTTTTCCATTGTTCCATATAGAGCTCGAGTTAAATGGCAATATTGTTTAATTGATTGCTTTGTGTAATGTGACGTTATATCATGGATAAATTTTGAAGATGCAAAAGATTCGTAATTCCTTTCTATATTCAATTAATAACAAACCTTAATATTAGATTGCGGATCTTTATGCAAATTTACATTTTGAAGCAAATAATTTAAAATACAATATTGTTTCGTATACTAAATTTTGTAGAAAGTATTATGCTTTGGATATTTTGTACAATATTTTAAAAAAATATTTTAAAGAATAATTTTAAAAAATAATTATAAAAAATTTTAAAAAATATTTTTTAAAGTCTCTTTGCTTGTTTTGATGAATATTACATGCTACTAAAGTGTTGCACTAACTTTTTTAAACACCCTGTATATCTTTTTATATTATGTGCAACTTCGTACTCTACAATTTTCTACAAATACATAAAAATCTGAAGTCTGCTCGTTATTTATTGCTAATCATATTTGTACGTCTTCAAATAAAAATATTTTCATCGAAAATGAAAATGTTGATAATGTAATAATGTGGGCAGAAGCGGCGGTGGCAGGCAACTGAAATCGAACGAAATTATTCTTGACGTAATGTAGAACGTGCTCAGAGGATCACATGCCAGCATGGTATCCCACTATTGTCCAAAAGGCAATTAGCATGCCTCGACTGACTCTTCTAGAAAAGAGGGGTGAATACATTAAACACTCCTCCGGATACTCGTCGATCGTGCGTGGGAGAACGTAAGTACTTATTTCGTGGTATACGCATCGTGCAACATATTTATTTTATAGATACGAAAAATTCGTATTCAAGACCACATGCTTTCGTTGGTTATTTTAAAACATTATTACTTTCATTTCTATGTGTGCAAACGAGAGTTTTGACATTTCATTTAGATCTCTTGGTTGTTAATAACCATGTATATAATATAACTAACGATTAAATACCATATAACTAACGATTGGTTGTTGAAGTTGAAGTATTTTATGAGATATTTTATTTGAGGCTTTACTTTTGTTCGAAGAATGTACCTAAACTTTTGAACCTTTCAATTCTAACATTCCAAACATCAAAAAATTTCCAATTTTCATATATTCTGAACTATAAACCAGCATTTAAATGAATAAAGGCATAATCGATAATAGAACTCTTCTAGTGACTTCTAGTGAATGTTACATTTTCCAAATTCAGAATTTGGAACTACTGGAATTCAAATATAAGCTTTATTCGTTTCAAGCACCATTAATACAAGCTTCAAATATTTTATCTCTAATATCCCAAGCTTCTGAATTCCTAACCTTCCAATCTACTAATGTCTAAACGAAAGAAGGAAAAAAAAATGAATAAGGACGCGACTGATAATAGAATTCCTTTGGAGACTTCCAAATCCAAAATTTTTCAAATTCAGAATTTGAAATCATTAGAATTTAAATAATATAAGCTTCGAAACGTTTCATATCCCAAGCTTCTGAATTCCTAACCTTCAAATATTCTAAACTATCAACGTTTAAATGAAAAAAGGACACGATTGATAATAAAACTTTTCTAGTGACTTCCAAATTCAAAATCTTTCAAATTCAGAATTTGAAATCACTGGAATTTAAATAATATAAACTTCGAAACGTTTCCAACATATTCCAAGCTTCTGAATTCCTAACCTTCAAATATTCCAAACTATCAACGCCTAAACGAAAAAAGGACACAATTGATAATAAAACTTTTCTAGTGACTTCCAAATTCAAAATCTTTCAGAATTTGAAATCATTGGAATTTAAATAATAAACTTCGAAATGTTTCCTACATATTCTAAGCTTCTGAATTCTTAACCTTTAAATAGTCCAAACTACCAACGTTTAAACGAAAAGAGGACGCGATTGATAATGAAACTTCTCTAGTGACTTCCAAATTCAGAATTTGAAATCACTGAAATTTAAATAATATAAACTTCGAAATGTTTCCAACATATTCCATGCTTCTGAATTCCTAACCTTCAAACAGTCCAGACTACCAACGTCTAAACGAAAAAAGGACGCGATTGATAATAAAACTTCTCTAGTGACTTCCAAATTCAGAATTTAAAATCATTGGAATTTAAATAATATAGACTTCAAAATGTTTCCAACATATCCCAAGCTTCTGAATTCCTAACCTTCAAACAGTCCAGACTACCAACGTCTAAACGAAAAAAGGACGCGATTGATAATAAAACTTCTCTAGTGACTTCCAAATTCA
>NW_025110211.1:38409-79133 GCF_011392965.1 Frieseomelitta varia | reverse complement strand
CGATTGATAATGAAACTTCTCTAGTGACTTCCAAATTCAGAATTTGAAATCACTGAAATTTAAATAATATAAACTTCGAAACGTTTCCAACATATTCCAAGCTTCTGAATTCCTAACCTTCAAACAGTCCAAACTACCGACGTCTAAACGAAAAAAGGACGCGATTGATAATAAAACTTCTCTAGTGACTTTCAAATTCAGAATTTGAAAGATTCTAGAATATAAATAATATAAGCTCCGAAATGTTTCCAAGCTTCCTAACCTTCAAACATTCCAAACCAGCGTCTAAACGAAAAAACAAAACAAAAAAGAGAATTCCTAACCTTCAAACATTCCAAACTAGTGTCTAAACGAAAAAATGAAAAAAAAAAAAAAAAAAAAAAAGGAAAAACGAAAACGTAACCGACAACGGAGGCGGGTACGGCTAAACTATATTAAGCGTTGTGGACGAGGGCCTGGGTAAAGCTGGGCTGAATGGCCGAGTTAATTTAGATTCCTCGGTGCACCTCTTGCGGCGTAAAAGACGTCGAAACGTCCGGGCGCGTTTCAATGTTACGTGATGGAAGCCCGGAGCCCGTTCTACGGGCTAAAGCGCGTAATTGACGTAACAACGTACATCATGAACTTTCGCATAGCCGCTTGCCCGTTCCCATTTATGGCGTTAACTAACGACGGGTGGCCATAACGCGGCCACGAAGGGCTACCATAGCGATACACCGGCACGATTGCCCCGGTGAAAGCCCCGGACCATTGTCTCTGTTCGCGGTCGTTTCGACCGAACAAGTGTTTCCGCCGCTGCCTGCCACGCATCCGCTCTCTTTCTGATTTATTTGCGCTTTGTGCAGAAGGGACTCCTCTCCTCTGACGGTACATCTTCCAACCTGTTACACTGTCTATGCGAATCCCGGCCTTAATTGCAAAATATCACGTTTCCAGAGAGGTTGAAGTCGTCGAAACGTCCGCGATATATCTTCATTGAAGATATTTTTAAGCGAATTTTGTGTGTCCGCGGCTTATCATTATAATATAATTTTCTTCCGGCAACGAAGAACGGAGTTTGAAGTAACGAGGGGAATGTGTAATTTATATGATACGTAATTTTGTAGAATTCGTTGCGGGCAAAATAGAATTTTTTTTCATTGAACGGAACGTTGAAATTTGTTAGATCGTTATTATTTATCTCATTCTGGAGAAAAAAGGAGGCTTCTTCTGGTGGAATTGGAACAAAAATGGAACAAACATGTTTCGTAGCTGGATACCTTGAGTTGTAGCTCCTCTATATACAGAACGATAGTTTCACTTTCATATTATTTTCCCAACATTTTTAGTTACTGTAGTACGGCTATAAATAAAATATTATACGAAACTACGATAATATAGTAATATTACAGATATTAAATAAAATTGTTACGTTCTTTACATTTTTCTACGAAAATTACTAATTTATCCAATTTTCACCCTTCAAAGATATTTTTGGTTTGACGATAAGAGGTACCTCATCTTATTAAAAATATCTTATCTGTGTCTATTTATATGTATCTTATGTGAACAGTTTTCTTCTAATATGTAGGTTGTACTTGTACTTACAACTATTCACACTATCTAATACACGTATAACTATGTATAGAAACTATATAAGCGTCTAACTTTACAACTATTAATAGCAATACGTATGCAATTATTTGAAACTATATAATTGACGTAACTGTTTATAGTAATACATGTATAATTATCTGTAGAACCTATACATGTATTGTGTTACAAATAACTATAAGCTTACTCACACATATGTAGAATACATATACTGAAACTATATAACTATTACTACAGCAATACGCAAAAGAGAGCAACACAGAAGCTAAATAATATATAATTATACACATTGCTGAAAATAATCGGTATCTCATTCTGGACACATCTGACATTATTCCTTATTTCCCACAGTCTCCGATTTTCAAAAGTTTCAGGCAATAAATATCGTCACCTAGCCCCTCGGTATCATTATAATCGGCCAGTTGGTCTTTGATCCCTTTAATCATTTACGGATAGAACAACTTGCAATGATAATTAGCCGTGGATGCGCTCCAAGTTTCGTTCTGCCTGTCAATAGCAATTAAAGTATCATGAACACGCGAGAACGACGGGGTTCAAATAGGGATTACGAAATCACGGGCCGGTTTCCTCGACAAAAGGGCATGTAGCCATTGCATGCCTGCCTCGTGCATCAACGTTCTCCACAGACTGTACGCAAAATTCAGGGAACATCACCCTGTTGCCGTTCTTGTACTTTCGCGTGCATCTATAATCTCGCGAGAATGCAAACAGGACTCTCTGATTGAGCGTGATTTCAGTTCGATTTCTGGTAATTTATCTAACAGTCGCATTAATTTTGAGATCGTCAATCTCTTGCGCTGGAACGACGTGCCACGCACGTCGAGAATTTTTCCCAAAAATTGCAATATTCTCTCAGTTTTAAGTATATATTTAAATATAACCCAAGGCAATTAAACGAATAATAAATTTATTACTTCTGAATAATTTCTAGTGATCATGTCGTACCGACGAGTTCAAAAAGAAAGCGACGAATTATTGCACACGGTGACTACTCGGTCACTCGTTATGGTCCGCAATCAGTTGCCAGGCGCAAGTGGAATGACGTGCCACGCACGTCAATAATTTTTCGTCTCAAAATTGCAATATTTTCTCAGTTTCAAGTAGTATTTAAATATAAACCCGGGCAAAACAAATGATAAATTTTTATTACTTCTCAATAGTTTCTATCCAGTGATACCATACTCGACGAATTCGGAAAGAAAGCGACCAATTATTGTACACGGTGACTCGGTCACTCGTTATGGTCCGCAATCAGTTGCCAGCGCAAGCGGTTAAAGACACTTAAACTCTTGGAATGACGTCTCACGCACGTCGAGAATTTTTCGTCCCAAAAATCGCAACATTTTCTCAGTTCTAAGTATATTTAAATATAACCCCAGGCAACACAACGAATAAATAAATTTGTTACTTCTCAATAATTTCTATCCAGTGACGTCGTACCGACGAGCTCAAAAAGAAAGCGACGAATTGCACACGGTGACTCGGTCACTCGTTATGGTCCGCAATCAGTTGCCAGCGTAAGAGATAAATTGTGTTTTCATGGAACAAATGAAAGGCACTTAGACGAGGCGCTGAAACAATAATTAACTAAATTAGTAAAGTTTTAAGAAATGCTAGTTAACTGAAATAATAAAGTTCTGAAAAGTAATAATTGACTAAAATAACGCAGTTCTAAAAAATAATAATTAACTAAACTACTAAAGTTCTAAAAAAATAATAATTAACTACTAAAGTTCTAAAAAATAATAATTAACTAAAATAACAAAGTTCTACAAAATAATAATTAACCGAAATAATAAAGTTGCAAAATATAAACATACACTTCATATACTTGAAACATGTACATACATAATTAAGGTGTATTCGTATGATCGAGGTCTCGGGTAATCGACGTTCTGCTGTATATCTCGGATCGACTAAAAAGTAAAAAAAAGGAAAATTCGAAGTGGCGCTTCGCTTCGGTTTAACGTTTCACACCTTCTTAAATCTCCTTAAGGTGCGTATCGTTTTCGACGCCCACGCACCCACCGTACGCCCTTTTTTCTTCCTTTTCCTCTGCTTAACGGTACCAAGCCACGTGAAACGTCGTGACAGCAATTTATGCGCGACAGTTTCTCAGACGTTAGACAGTTCGTCTATGGATTACTCGAAGATCTCTTCGTCTGTTTCGTGAACCATTCGTGTACGCGATCGTCCCGGATCCCTTCGGTCCAACAACGGAAGATAAGGCGGTCGTTCGATCGTGGAATTTTACGAAAACTCCGTGGTACTCCGACGATATGGTCAGCGTTTAATGAGATTGAAACGTCCACGCCAAACACTTTATTGCTTTCCCTCGGTGTTTTACGTTCTCCTCTTGGCGGAAGTAATGGAGTTTGGTTACGTATCTAGTATCGATCGAAAACAAAGTTGTTTTCGATGTTCCACGTGATTTTCGTGGCGCGTGAATTTCGTTCGATAATGAACGGGGAAAAAGATCACGACTTATATTACGTGTGATTTGTATATAATTTCAGGTGTCTCACTTTGATTTGGAAAGCAAAGAAGCGAGAACGTTTTTATATTTTTGCGTTTTGAAGTTTTCTATAAATATATAAATATTAATATATATTGCTATAAAAATCGTGGAATTTACATAAAAATCCACAGTCTAGTCTTTTAACGTGTCATCTGTATAATATTACGTTTTCCAACGCATCAGATTTTATACGTGTAGTTTCTTATGTATATATATATATATATATATATTATGTATATACNATATATATATATATATATATATATATATATATTATGTATATATATATATATATATGTACATACAAAAATAGAATTTTTATTCATGTCTATAAACGTTTATGGAATAATTCTGATTCATCGAACTCGATTTAATCGATTAATAAACTAATAATAAACATTAAATATAAAGGACATAGAAAAATAAAAAGTTTAAAATTTATTTGGTAAAAAATTAAATCAATTAATTTAAAATCTTCAGTTATCATTATTATTATAAATAAGATTAGAAATATTAAAACTTCAAATAAAATTATCTGAGAAATTAAACGTATTATTATCCTAATATACAATAATTGTTTATTGAAACTCGTCTAATAATTAAAATTGGATAAACATTTAATCTAATAATAAATAATACAAAAATTATTCTATGTATTGTATTAATATTATTATAATTTCATGGAGAAATTAATCACAATATTGATGATACAAAAAATATAAATATACGTCTATAATAAAATATTTTATTTGATCTCAAATGAAATATTTCCTTAAAAATAAAAGAAGCGAAAATAAAATGGTAAAATAAGACAAGCTGTTTCTTAAAATTCAGCGAGTCTTTAACAGATTAATAACAACAGTACAAATCAACATTAATACAATAAAGTGAATGAACAGACGAAATAAGCAAAATAAAATTAGAAAATTAGAACTTACTGTTAACTCAAGATACAGATACTAAATAACAAAGATATATGATACTATAGAGAATTGAAACTCTCTGTTTATAAAATCGTTAGTGGAATAATTCAGAGAGCAAGAAGAATTTCTGATACTTTTGACATACAGAGAATTTTTAATGCGCTTTCTAACAGTTAATAAAACATGAAATGCCATCGATCATGATTCTTGGAAAAAGATTATAATCATGAAATCAACTCGACATGACTCGATCTCGGTGGAAACTGGAATAGAACGTATCTCGAGTTTGAACACGTCCAGAGATACGAGATTTCAAATGTACAGATAAATGCATTAATGTTTGCAACTCCTGTAACTGATAAATCTTTCATAACTTAGAATGTCAGTGGAATCGTTTAGAATTCTTATTTGATAAGTACCATCGTGGGAGATTGAACAATACAGTGGGTCGAAAAGCATCGGCATACCTAATTTTTTCGGTGATATCTTTGTGAAAACAGATGCATTAGCAAAATCTGCAAAAAATTTCCATAAATAGTGATGTACACATTAGCTATTTTCAATAACGAGTTATAAAATAATAATTACGAAAGACATAAAATTCGAGACTTTTAATTTCAATTATTCAGTTATTCAATTAATTCAGCTTAGTTTCCATTGCAATGACGGAACGATTATTTAAAAAATTACAAGATATTCAAAGTGCTGAAATGTTGTTGAATAACATAGCGCCAACATGAGAAAAGCACGCTTGTCTTTAAGTCATTAATAATAATAATTAATAATAATTAATATTTAATACATTTATAACCAAAATATTTTATAATAATATTATAATAAAATTTAATAATATTTTATAATAATATTATAATAAAAATTAATAATATTTTATAATAATATTATAATAAAAATTAATAATATTTTATAATAATATTATAATAAATATTTTATAAATTTATAATATTTAATATATTATAATTATTAAATTAAAATATATTATATTTCAATTTATAATATTCAATATATTATAATTGTTAAATTAAAATATATTATATTTAATTTATAATATTTAATATATAAAATATTTGTAAAACATAAGTTTCATATATAATAAATTTTATAATTTATAATTATATTTTGTTTTTATAACGTGTGTTACAAAATAGAGCTAGTAAAAAAACAAAACTCCTCGTGCGTCAATGTCTGTTTGACTCTCGAATTTTTACATTACTTGCATCATTATTGAAATTTTGCTGTGCACGTTACTTTTATAACTATACAAATAAATAAATAAATTTGCGAGAGCAGATTTTGTTAATGTGCCGTTTATCTTCAAAAAAATATTGCAAGAGGATTAAGCGTGCCAAGTATCGATCCGCTGTATATTAATTCTCAAATCACGTTAACGAGAATGTTTGTTAAATGATATTTCTCAAATTAAGTTAGTACGAACATTTGTTAAAATATTGAACGAATGTTTATGATCAGTTGAACGTTAATCATTCTTACTCTCTATTTTATTTCAGACTGGTGTCACACCATTGCAAAGGGCAGCTTCTGAAGGTCATTTGGAAGTGGTGGAATTGTTGCTGAAACATGGTGCCGACGTTGCTCGCCAGGATAACGTGGTGAGTGAGAATTTCGTTTGAATCTCTTTTCAAGGTCCATTTATATCGTACTATCGAGTAAAACGAAAGCAGACATTAATGTATATCAATGTCTGCTAAATTAACATTAATATTAAATAGAAATTAATAATTAAATTAATATTAAAAATAGAATAACAAATATATCGATACGCTATAAAATGCAATTTGAAAATTTTATCGCCTACGGTAATTACTGGAATATAATTATTAAAAATTAAAAGGGCAAGGAAGTTAAATTAATTACATCGAATACTGAATATAGAAAATTACGAAAGAAAATCAAATTGTTGAATTTAACTAAAACAGGAGAGTGAGTAAATGAATACAATGAGTATAGTCGACTTCAGTTTGGTGATTTCAACTCACGGTTAGGTGATAAACGCTCTCTTTCTCTGTATTTATACAAAATTTGTGCAAAATTAACGAAAATGAATATCTTCATTGCTATTACAAATATGAAAGTGCTTTATTAACAAAGGTTGTTCAACTATAATTTTAGTACTTTGATTCTATAAAACCTGCCGCGTCGAAGACAAAGACAACATGAACACCGTTCCTGCCTTTTATATACATTTATAGAATTAAGATATTAAAACATTTCCTAGATTGATAGTTTTTTGACATATATAGATTAACAAGTATATTTTTATAAGTATACCTCGGGACAAGAAAGTATATGATTTCACTTGAAGGAAAATTGAAGGTGGCCTTGAAATCACCGAAACTGATGAAATAAAATTACAATCATTTATATTAATTAATTGTCGAACTAGAAAAAAATTATTACTTACATATATATAATATATAACTCTCTATATTGAATAACTTTCGTTAATTACAAGAATTTATACGAAATGTCATTCGAATAAAATATTATTCGAAATGTTATTCGTATAAAATTTTATTCGTATAATACCCAACTCATGCCGTGCCACTTGATAGATGCGATTATAACCAGAGAGGATACGACACAACAACAGCTGTAAATCGTTGTAAATCGGCGAAAGTAAATTGGGGAAATCGTCGAGATTTCTGGTTTCTGAACAGAACGTGTAGCGTATCCGCAACTTCGCCTCTTAGTGGTCTTGGAGCGAGCGCTATTTTACATTTGCTTCGAAAGGAGCAATGATGCTTCTCACGACAATCTGTAAGATGTTAATTTCACGTTAACGACTGTATCACAAGATGTATAGTCGTGCAATTCGATCCCTCAGTATTGGATTTTTTTAATCCTCCAACCTCTGGCTCGTTCATTCTTTGCACAGTCAATTTAATCCTTCGTGTTGAATTTTTAATCCTCGATCTACTGAGTCGTTCACCCTTTGGGTAATCTTCACCTTGTAAATTTTTCAAAGCGACTTTTTGTTTCTTCGCTTCTTAATCTTCGAAGATTGATTAAAAAAAATAATCTAATTTTTGATCTTATTTAGAAAAAAAAAACTTGTCCAACTTAATGAAAACGTTAAGTATATAACTTATACTATAATTATATTATAGTACTTATAGTATTAGTATAGTATATTATTATATTATATTATATTATAGTACTTATAGTATTTTATACTATATATAAGTACTATAATAGTACTTATATTATACTATATATATATATATATATATAGTATATTATAATATTTAGTATTTATAGTATTTTATACTATATATAGTATAAAATATTATAGTATTATATAATATTATAGTATTTAGTACTTATAGTATTTTATACTATATATAGTATAAAATATTATAGTATTTAGTACTTATAGTATTTTATACTATATATAGTATAAAATACTATAATATACTATATATACTATATATAAGTACTATTATATTTTATACTATATGTAAGTATATTTATATGCTATATTATAGTATAGTATTATAAAAAAAATAATACTATATATATATATAAAATACTTATATGAAGTATTCCAAAAATATTTTACGGTAGAAAAGAAAAAAATCACTATGAACAATGCGATAATACGATTGCTCGCGGTCAAAAGTTTCATTATCCGTGACAAGTATCGACTGTTAAAAATAAAAGGTATCCTAAGACATTCGAAACTTTTATAGGTATCTGCGTAGGTAAATTTAATATAAGAGAAAGCAGAATTGGGCAAAAAGTTGGTCATTAATGAAATTTTTCCAGTTTAATTACATTCCAACTTTCATCATGAATAACGATTAAATTTCTGTTTCAATCGTTTCAGTTGCGATTAAGAATTCAATTCTTACGTTAATCGTTACTTGTTATTAATCGATATTAACGATTAACGTAAGAATCAGTTTGTAATAAAATGTTGAATAATATTTATTAAACAATATGACAAATATTTTTATAGTATAAATATATATAATAATATATAAACAAAGATTTTTATAATATATAATATATAATAATATCTGAACAAATATTTTTATAATATATAATATGTAACAATATATAAATAAATATTTTCATAATATATAATAAATAATAATATATAAGTAAATATTTTTATAGTATATAATAATATACAAACAAATATTTTTATAATATATATAATAATATATAAACGAATATTCTTATAATATATATAATAATATATAAACAAATATTTTTGAAACAAACATAGTACATCTATTCTCCAAAATCTGTAAAACAACAATATCAAATAAACAAAAAAAGAAGTGTGCACATTGTTTATGTAAATATCAAGAAAAATGAACAAAACGACAGAAATGAACGCGTAATAAGTATTCGTGCAGTTCCATTGTCATTATCGAGTGTAGAAGTAATTTAAACATTTATAATAAAAGCAACAAGTAATTGTAAAACTATAATATTCATAATTAGTATTACTATTAGTATTACTATTCAATGGGATTTCCCTTTGACTTTATTATTATAACTAGCCTCCTAGGTATTGAATTAACCAAACTAGATGTGATTTTAATACTGATATTATTCCATTCGTTGATCAAAGCAATCTTCCAAGTCTGTTCTAGATGAAATTGAATATGTTTTTCGAATTGCTCGTTCCAGATAATCCCACAAATGTTCAATAGGGTTTTTATAATAGGGCAATATCTGCTGATTGAGGAGGTAATCTCTCGCGGAGAGATGTTGGAAGATCGAAAATAAATTTGTTGGAGCAACACTCCAACGCGACTGAGCATCGTAATCCTCTCTCAAAGTAAATAATCGCGCGGTCTCTGTCGTTTCAACGAAATTCACACGTGTCATCGCGGACATATCCCCATACGTACGTACGTTCGAACGATCATCGTTCGCGTTTCAACGCGAGTCACCATAATAATAATTATTATTATTATGGGAAGAGAAGCAGCCGCGCCCGCGGACGTGTACAGTCAACACTCGACTAACGCGGCCTCGTTAATATCGTATGCAAATCGGATGCAGAATGTCTCTTGCGACTATTCGCAGGTGTAAACGTAGCGTCTTGATCGACGATTATCTCGTCGGTCGGCTGTTGTCAGAGGTCACAGTATGATAGGATCGATATCGACGCCGTCATTAAGTCGTAAAACGTTTGATGGCTGTCATTACCGACATTGTGTCGCGTTTAACTTGGTTTCGCGTTAAGGAGCCGCGTTTTCGCTGATCGGCCGATTTTCTTTTCTTTTTTTTTTCTTTCTTTCTTTCTTTCTTTCTTTCTTTCTTCCTTTTTCTTTACAAGCCGGCAATTTCATGAACGGAAGCCGCCGCGAAATAAACGACAAGAAAATCGACGGTGGGCGTGTATAGGTATCTTACGTCTTAATGACCGCTGCCGATTGATCATTGAGTTTTGAATTTCGACCTGCGACGCGTTCCTCAAGTGATATTTATGACGCAGCGTCGTTAAGTGGCACGTTTAAGCCTTTAACTACGGTCAGCGGACGTCGAAGGAAAATTTGCGTAAAACACGGATATATCGTTGACGAGCGATTTTTCTTGTTTCAATCGTCTTGCGTTTGTTCGTGTTTCGAAACTAAATAGAAACGTGTATGTAAAGTTGAATTAATTGATATTTGTATTTTTATTATTAATTTATATATTGATATGATAATTTATATATTGATATCTAAAGTTTAATTAACTTGAATATTTAATGTATAATTTAAAATTTTAATTTTGAAAATTTAATTTATAACATAAAAGTTTAATTTATAATTTAGTTTATAATTTGAAATTTTAAAAATTTGATTTATAATTTAATTATATTATAACGTAAAAGTTTAATTTATAATTTAGTTTATAATTTGAAATTTTAAAAATTTGATTTATAATTTAATTATATTATAACATAAAAGTTTAATTTATAATTTAGTTTATAATTTGAAATTTTAAAAATTTGATTTATAATTTAATTTATAACTAAAAATTTTTATTTAAAAAATTTGATTTATAATTTAATTTATAACAAAAAATTTTTATTTAAAAAAATTTGATTTATAATTTAATTTATAACTAAAAACTCTTATTCAAAGAAATTTGACTTATGATTTAATTTATGACTAAAAACTTTTATTCAAAAAATGTGAT
This sequence comes from Frieseomelitta varia, assembly GCF_011392965.1. Taxonomy (NCBI): domain Eukaryota; kingdom Metazoa; phylum Arthropoda; class Insecta; order Hymenoptera; family Apidae; genus Frieseomelitta; species Frieseomelitta varia. Next base: position 67,895 of record NW_025110211.1, on the reverse strand, counting down.
TCATAATTTAATTTATAATTAATCTACAATTTAATTTTTAATTTATAATAATTAAATTTCATTAACTTACGGCTCACTTCTGTCATTCCACGATGAAGGGTTAAAGTTGATAATTAATCGTCACTGTTTGGAGAATTATTTAGCTACTTTATTATCGAGGCTACAGTGGCAGAAGGTGAAAAGTTTACGAGAAAATAATTAAGTGTTATTGTTATTGCAAACACACTTCTCGAAAATAGCATTATAGGTATTTGCACCATAAGCGGCTTAACGTTTGACGTGTTACAATCTCCCCCGAGTAGAAACTTTAAGTAGATTGGGAAACGATTAGTCCGCGGCGAAACATTTTCGATTGATTATTATCACGCCGATAATCGTGGCTGGATGTCGATGGAATCGTTTAATGAGCAACAGGCACGTACTTACGTCGGCGGGACCGTGCAGAAAATATTTATCTTCTGTCTTGTTCGAGTAGTTTCGCGGAATTCGAGGCTGCCGCTTCTTAAGTCCGCTCGCCGGCCAAGAAGATGCGAATATATTACTTCTATGGGGGAACCAGCGTGGCTGCGTCGGCCATCGGAGGATCGTTTAATGGAATTATGGAAATTTTATGTATCAGGAAATTGTGAATTCGTGCTTCTGGGCGCAATTATCGACGAGCTATCTTTTTCTTCTTTCTTCCTTCTTTTTTTTCTTTTTTTTCTTGCTATATTCCGCGTGGAAACATCGGTACACAGGCACGATCAACCTAACGATTTAAAATTGCAATGTTCTCACAGTTTTTAAATATATTCAAGTGTAAGGCAAAACAAATGATAAATTTTTTACTTCTCAATCATTTCTATCCAGTGATATCGTACCGACGAGTTCGAAAAGAAAGCGACGAATTACTGCATACGGTGACTCGGTTACTCGTTATGGTCCGCAATCAGTTGCCAGGCGCAAGTGGAATGACGTGCCACGCACGTCAAGAATTTTTCGTCTAAAAATTGCAATATTTTCTCAGTTTCAAGTATATTTAAATATAAACTCGGGCAAAACAAATGATAAATTTATTACTTCTCAATAATTTGTATCCAATGATATCGTACCGACGAGTTCTGAAGAAAAAGAAAGCGACAATTTATTGTACACGGTGACTCGGTCACTCGTTATGGTCCGCAATCAGTTGCCAGGCGCAAGTGGTTAAAGACACTTAAGCTCTTGCGCTGGAATGACGTGCCACGCACGTCGAGAATTTTTCGTTCCAAAAATTGCAACATTTTCTCAGTTCTAAGTATATTTAAATATAACCCCAGGCAACATAACGAATAATAAATTTATTACATCTCAATAATTTCTATCCAATGACGTCGTACCGACGAGCTCGAAAAGAAAGCGACGAATTACTGCATACGGTGACTCGGTCGCTCGTTATGGTCCGCAATCAGTTGCCAGGCGCAAGTGGTTAACGAAAAAGCGTAGAATTTAGAAATCTCGTTTCGTCTCTCGGCGTCGCAACACTGCAATTCTTAACATCTTTGTCTCGTTTTGTTCCATTTTACTCCGGTAAAAATTTAAGACGCATTCATCTGTAACTCTTTGTACCTTGGTGGTTCTTGAGGTGGTACTGCTATAGACGCTTATATCATTTCAACCCTTCGGCAATTTGAGTGGAATTTACTTCGCTCGTACATCACTAATCTCTAAAGCAGAGGATCACTGATGCTATTTCCACTCCATTGATGAGGAGCGTATACTGCGGCGAATATGGCAAGAAATCTAGTACCGTCTTGATGTGCTTCGTGCAACTAATGGTTCTCATATGGAAGTGTATTAAATGAGGTGTATTCGTAATAATTTCCCCTTATCTCTCTTTTCAGTTGCTTTATATAATAAATTTTTCAAATTGTAGAGGTACTTTATGGACACCCTGTACAATTTAATCGGAAACGAATGTAACGACGAAAATGTTACGATTTTCTCTCAAATTTTCGTGGTCCAATGACATATTCAAAGGGCTTCAGAGAGGTAACGCGGATGTTTCGAAATCTTCAGATCCAATTCCTCACCTATAATTTCCCCAAACAGTCTCCATACAAACGTTGCTGTGCTGGTAAATAACAAACGGTGTTCCGAGAATTTTTTCGCGCCACAATGCTGCCGAGTAGGCACATTTTAACAAGCTGCACCGTGGAATTTTGCACGACGGGGAGCCCTCGAAGCGAGCATCCCCCTTTTTCTCAATCGGGCAACTTGGAGTCTCGCGATTCTCGATGTTATCCAGGCTTCGAGTGACAGCTCGACGCGGTATAGTATTCACTTGCAGCCGAGATGCAAATGTCAAAAGATTCTCTCGAGGCCGGCCAAGAACAAAACGGCGAACGAATCGCGTGAAGGGGGGGGAGAGCTATCGACGCTCGTGAATCGATTCTCGATAGGGGAGGGAAAGAATCGCGTATCGGTAATGCGCTACCACGACGATTGTCTCTTTCTCACGAGAAGAGGCGCATTCTTCGGTCCCAAGGTTTCGACGGTGTACGTGTACACGGCTTCTGTTCGAATGCACACCCTTTTTAGTATTCTTCATACCGATAAATTCCTTTATCCTCGCTCCGTTGTACATATCCGCTGGTTGACGCTCCGTGCTGTTTCTCGAGATTTACTCTGATCGTGTTTCGTTATTCGATCGTTCATTTTTCGATCGATAGGTTCGATAGGTAGTATTGATTTGTCGATTTATTTATTTACTGACACGGTTCGATAGGTAGTATTGATTTGTCGATTTATTTATTTTTTACATGTTTTACATGTTCGTTGCTCATTTCATTTCAAGGTCTAGTTTTGATATTTCATTGTTCTTTTTTTCAATTAGCGAAGCTTTAATATAGTGTTATATTAATATTATATTAATTTTTATTATATTATATATCGTATAAATTTTAATTTATATTAATTGTATAATATTATATTATATATCATATAAATTTTAATTTATATTAATTATATAATTAAAGCTATAATATTAATTATATTAATTTTTATTATATTATATATCATATAAATTTCAATTTATATTAATTATATAATATATTAATTTCTATTATATTATATAAATTTCAATTTATATTAATTATATAATATTATATTAATTTTTATTATATTATATATCATATAAATTTCAATTTATATTAATTATATAATATTATATTAATTTTTATTATATATCATATAAATTTCAATTTATATTAATTATAAAATATTATGTTAATTTTTATTATATTATATATCATATAAATTTCAATTTATATTAATTATAAAATATTATGTTAATTTTTATTATATTAATTTTATTTATCATATAAATTTTAGTTTATATTATATAATATTATGTTAATTTTTATTATATTATATATCATATAAATTTCAATTTATATTAATTATATAATACTTTGTTAATTTTTATTATATTATATATCATATAAATTTTAGTTTGTTATATAATATTATGTCAATTTTTATTTATTATATTTATTTTATTATATTATATATCATATAAATTTCAATTTTTATTAATTATATAATATGTTAATTTTTATTATATTATATATCATACAAATTTCAATTTATTTTAATTATATAATATTATATTAATATTATTATATTAATTATATAACATTATATTAATCTTTCGATGTTTATTTATTTCGATCATATTTCGTTATCATCCGTTTTTTTAATTATTCAATTAGCGAATTAACGAAATTTCATATAATATAGATTGTTTATAATAAATCCAAATATTGATTAAACATGAAGTTTATAAAATGAATATCGTTCCCTAATAACGTCATACTGCATTCAATATGATAATTTATTTTTCAGTTGGTAAATTAAGAATAAATTAATAAGATACATTTTGACGTTTCGTGCAACTTTCTATCTTCTTTTCTATATCAAATTTAAATGTTGATCAAATTAGAAATTTATGAAATAAACATATTTTTCTAATATTGAAGTTTAAAGCTTTAATAATATGCTAACTGAATAATAAAGCGATTGAAGATTTTAGAAAGTACTATACGTATTTTTATAGATATATAGTTGAGGGATGAAAATTTGATAATTTTGCAAACAAATAGTTACATAAATACGTATAGGAACTTTATGGAAATTTATAGTCATATTAAATTCATTAGAATTTACGTTTGATTTTAAAGTTCGCGGCTGTTAATAACTATTAGTTGAAATTTTATTTCGACACAGCATATATGAATTTTACTCGATAAGTTCGAAACTACAATTTATGTCAATAATATCTTTCTTTATACATAATTGATTGAAGTGCATACATAATTGAAGAATCTTCTCCCCAGTGTCATTACTCTTTAAATCCTCCATAAAAAATTTTTTTTAAAAAACTGTTCAAACATAGTTCGTTAAAATTTTCAAGCTCGATTCCCTCGAAAACGAAGGCTTTAATGAAAAAAAATTTCATTCTCACCTTTCCGATCACTAGTCCGCGTGAGACACCCTATATATAAACGTTCGATCACTTTCGTGAGCGCGTACAAGCACATACTCGCTTCGCAGAACGTTGAATTCGAACTTTCGTTTCTCGAAAGAGCCGATACCACTTCGACGTGAATAAGAAGAAAAAAAAAAAGATCGAGCGAAGTAACATACCGGGAGATTCGCAGGCGCCGATACATGGATCCTTGAATCGTCGATCGACAGTACGTTCCGTGCCGATTTCCACGTCGGTCCTCGTTGCTCGTTTTTCCTACCTTTTGCTGTTGTTGCAACGCGGCATCGTGAGTCGCGATCTATCCTCCCGAGGCGATTCAGCTATGCCGATAATTGCTTCATTTGGATACGAGGCTGTGCGGATAGGTTAATTGCAAGTTTTCGCGTGGATGTGATTGAAGAACCGATTACGAGCGGTTGTTACTTTCGTAGCGCGAGGCTGCGAACGGTGATGGATGCAATGGACGTTCCTTGCATCGACGAAATTAATAACAGGGTGCAATTCCGATATTAAATATTAAATTACCGGGGCATTGGGTTGGTTCAAATTTTTCAAACACGAACGAAATATTACAGAAGGGTTACAGCGAATAAAAGTTTGAATAGCTTTCTCCCGATACTTTTAACATTCTTTTGGCATTTAATGCTGCTCGATCATCACTCGTGGCGATATTTAATTATTGTGTAATAACTCGCCTTTCATAATTTATAGATGCAATCATATTTTAATGTAATTGTGGGTATTGTAATACATATGATCGAGTACTGAAAGTAACTTGTAGTAAATTATATATATAACTTACTATATATATATAATAATTATATATTTTATTAATATTATATTATTAATTATTATTATATTATATTATTATTATTATACATTAATAATAATATATATTAATAATATGATAGGATCTTATATATTAATAAAAGTAATTTATTTATATATATAATTTATAGTATTTATATGAATGAATTGGTGGGTGGCTTTAGTGGTTGATTCTATATGGAAAAAAAATAAGAATTTTTTTGTTATATTAGAAATAAATAGAATATAATATGATATTATAGTAAAAAATCAAAAATTTCATTGTTTCTTTCCCACTTGTTTTTCTCGCGTAAAATTATTAATTTTACTACTGGATTCTAGCTAACATTTCTCTTTATATAAATTTTTATTTAACAAAGATTCAATTATACATGATTTGACTTGCCACTTTAATAGTAATTAATAAAGATTCAATCATACATAATTTGACTTGCCACTTTAATAGTAATTAATAAAGATTCAATAATGCATGATTGCAATTTTAGTAGTAATTAATAAAGATTCAATTACACATGATTTGACTTGCCACTTTAATAGTAATTAATAAAGATTCAATCATACATAATTTGACTTGCCACTTTAATAGTAATTAATAAAGATTCAATAATGCATGATTGCAATTTTAGTAGTAATTAATAAAGATTCAATTACACATGATTTGACTTGCCACTTTAATAGTAATTAATAAAGATTCAATCATACATAATTTGACTTGCCACTTTAATAGTAATTAATAAAGATTCAATAATGCATGATTGCAATTTTAGTAGTAATTAATAAAGATTCAATTACACATGATTTGACTTGCCACTTTAATAGTAATTAATAAAGATTCAATCATACATAATTTGACTTGCCACTGTAATAGTAATTAATAAAGATTCAATAATGCATGATTGCAATTTTAGTAGTAATTAATAAAGATTCAATAATACATGATTTGACTTGCCACTTTAATAGTAATTAATAAAGATTCAATAATACATAATTTGATTTGCAATTTTAGTAGTAATTAATAAAGATTCAATCATACATAATTTGACTTGCAATTTTAGTAGTAATTAATAACGATTCAATTACACATGATTTGACTTGTCCACTTTAATAGCAATTAATAAATAATATTCAGTAATACATAATTTGATTTGCAACTTTAGTAGTAATTAATGTTCAACAATTATATCTATCAAATGAACGAATAATGCAGTTTCTCTTATGGTGAAAGTGAAATTTCTGAAAGTTGTTACTATCAAAATTAATTTCTATAATTATAGAATTAATTAATAATTTCTAATTATATTTTATTGTATATAATGTAGGTAATTTAATTTATAACTTTAATAGCATAATAATTCAGTGACACAATAATATTATATTCTGTATAAAATATTTGATAATAGTTTAACAGTGTGATAATTCCACAAATAACGCAGTATTTCTGATTCTGAGAATTAAATTTAAAAGAGTCAATCTTCTGAGAATTGCTATCAAAATGAATATCTATAATTATCGAATTAATTAATAATTTCCATTTACATCTAATTGCACATAATCTGATTCTTAACTTTAATAATATTATTCAACAATTAAATGTACCGGGTGACCCCACAAACAGTGCAGTTCTTTCTGATCGCAAATTTTGACTAAATTTAAAAGAGTTCAGTTTAAAAGAATCACCGTCCGAAAATTATTAATTTAAAAAAAAAAAAAGAAGAACTAAACTTGAAATGAAAAAAATTGATAAAAATCTACGAAAAACTCTGTCATCAATCTATCGTATTATTAATTAATTCATGTTCAGTCATGAGAAGCGATTCCTATCGAGCTCGCATCGAAAATTTCTTACTCGCGAATCACATCAACATAATATCATGCACATGTACGTTCTCTACATGTGCCAATTACTTTTCCCAATAACTGCAACGGTATGCAACGCAGCGAGTTCTTCGAATGCTCCAACATCATAAACGCTATCAGCATCATACCGTGAACTGCGTAAAAACAAATTGCATCCCCCGTAAACGATAAATCGCTTTCTAGAATACAGGAGAAAGTACTCGCGCTGATCGGGCACTCGTTAGAGGCACGCCTAACCGCCTTTAATGCAACCCCGACGGAAAGATTCGGTAATTGCTGTTAAACCGGAATAACGACCATCATTCTGCTCTTGTTTCGTCGAAGAATTTACGCGCACGCTCGCCGCGGTGACATCGGTCTTTTGTCACGTTCCACCGTGGTTTCTTTCACCTCGCGAGTGTTTCCTGCATCGGGATACAATTCTGCCTCTCGATATTTTATTTTCCCCCCCGGCAGCCGCATTCCACCGGTCGAAACGCGGACGATGCTCGTTTCTCTTCGCGCAGGATCAATCGTAACGGTGAAAAAAAGAGGAAACGAAAGAATGAGAATCGCCGCGTTATTGGATTTTAATCGATACATCGAACGTGCATTAATACTTGAGTGTATCGATTTGAGTGTATTAGTTTAGTTCGAATTTTTATTACGCATTATGATATATTCATGTACTATTATATACTAATATGTCCGTATATTATTATTATTAATATGATTGCTATTCTTTATTATTTGTTATTATGTATCAGTACATTCGAATGTTATAATACTAATTATAATTGTTATTAATTATTAAATATTAATTTAAATATTATATTAATATTAATTATTAAATATTAATTTAATTATTATATTAGTATTAATTATTAAATATTAATTTAATTATTATATTAGTATTAATTATTAAATATTAATTTAAATATTATATTAATATTAATTATTAAATATTGCATAGTATTTATTATTAAATATTATATATTTAATAATTAATATTTTATAATTAATAATTATAATATTAATTATTAATATTAAATATTATATAGTATTTATATTTAATAATTAAATATTATATAGTATTTATATTTATAAATTAATATATAAATATTATTATACGTTAATATGTTTATATGTTCTTACGTATTAGTATATTTATAAAATTGTATATTGAATTAACACCAATGCATAATTATATAAATATAATTGTTATGTATATTAATTGCTACATACCACTATACTATACTATACTATACTACACTACACTATATTACATATTTGTACTATACTATACTGTACTAAACTATACCATACTATACTATATTACATATTTGAATATATGTACGAATGTACTATGTACAATATATGTACTGGATTAATGAATCAATATATAAATATACAAATGTGTTAATGCATAATAATATTTGACTCTACTGTGATAATACATTTATAACAATAGTTGGACGTATGAACATACATATATATGAATATATGAATGGATTGGATTAACGGATCAATACATAAATGTATGAATATGCTAATACATAATATTTGAATATACTGATACATGCTAATATATGAATATATTATAATGCATCATAATATTTTTGTATTAATAATATATAACGTTATTATATTATTATTATATATATTATTTATATAATTATAATTTGATTTAAATATTTATATATATTATTTATATAATTATAATTGATTTAAATATTTATATATATTATTTATATAACTATAATTTGTATATATTATATACATTAATATATATAATATAATGTTACGTATTTAATATATATAATATATAACATTAATATATGAATAATATCCTATAATGATTAAAATGAAATTGATGCACATTGGCAAAAGAATGTTAAATCAGTAACTAGATAGCATTATAAAATTCGTTCATTGAATTTTCGTGATGAAATAACTTCAGGAAAAATTAGAAATAAAATAATAAAATTATGAATAAACAAAAAAAAATTTCGGGTGCCAGTCAACGTTCTTTTTTTCCTCTCAACAATACGCCTTCTCAGTTACAACTCTACTATCATCTCATTACCTGTCTCGTCGAAATTCTAATTTTGGTTTGCAAAACTACAGCAGCTACACCGATCGTTTTCTCTCGTCAAAATTCCAATCGGTTCCCCATTAACCGAGCAATAACATCTGAAATAACAGTGAAATCAAACTGATCGTCTAACGAAATTTCCAATTCACTAGAAAGTGAAGATCGGGATGCGTTTCAACTCCGAACGCGTTCCCATATCCCTTGGTTCCCATGTACACGCGTGACGCCGATTATGGCAACGAAACGCCACGTCGAGCAGAGCCCGATCGTGCAACTTAAGACTTGCGCTCTCGCTTTTACGCGAAAACGATCGAGCGCACGCTGGATGCAACAATTTCTCCGAACCCCTATATTTACAGAGGCAATTTATGAGAGTAGACTCCGGCGATCAATAAAGAATTCACGATCCCGCGAGAGCGCGAGTCGCGTGTTTCGCGTAGAGGCCGCGCGATTTATAAGGTATCGGCACCGTTTCGTTTCGCATTAGTTAACGATTACACATCGTTTAGATCGTGTTCTCCGACCAACGGTTGTGGAACCATGCTGTTGCGCGCTTATCCTTCTCCTCGGGCCCTTTTATACTTCTCCATACTTCTTCCCCTCTCTCGGTGCAGAACCGAGAAGAAATCGGTGGCCGAGCCACGTTCTAGCTGCGACGTCCTTGTTCGTTTGTCATCGCCTACACGAGCTTCCTTCAGACGTTTGCGCAGAAATGAAGATCCACGGGGAGAAAACACAATGAACCACTGTTTTTTTTTTTCATGTTTTACAAAGGAACAATTTCGAACTTTAACCTCTTGCACGGTTTCTTTTTCTTTGTCCCAAAATTGCAATATTCTCTCAGTTTTAAGTATTAAAGTATAATAAATATTGAAGTATTTAAATAATAATTGTTTAAAAGTATTTAGGCATAATGAATATCAAAGTATTTAAATAATAATTATTTACAAGTATTTAGGCATAATGAATATTAAAGTATTTAAATAATAATTATTTAAAATTGTTTAAATATAATGAATATTAAAGTATTTAAATAATAATTATTTAAAATTGTTTAAGTGTAATGAATATTAAAATATTTAAATAATAATTATTTAAAATTATTTAAGTATAATAAATATTAAAATATTAAAATATTTATTATTTGAAAGTATTTAGGCATAATGAATATTAAAGTATTTAAATAATAATTATATAAAAGTATTTAAGTATAATGAATATTTAAAAGTATTTAAGTATAATGAACATTAAAATATTTAAATAATAATTATTTGAAAGTATTTAGACATAATGAATATTAAAGTATTTAAATAATAATTATTTAAGTATAATGAATATTAAAGTATTTAAATAATAGTTATTTAAAAATATATTATACTTAAATAATAATTATTTAAAAGTATTTAAGTATAATAAATATAAAAGTATTTAAATCATCATATATATAATATTATATATTTATTATCACATGTTATATATTTAATATTACATGTATTTAATAATAAATATTAAAGTATTTAAATAATAATTATTTGAAAATATCTAGGCATAATGAATATTAAAATATTTAAATAATAGTTATTTAATAGTATTTAAGTATAATAAATATCAAAGTATTTAAATAATAATTATTTAAAAGTATTTTAGTAAAATAAATATCAAAGTACTTGAATAATAATTATTTAAAAATATTTAAGTATAATAAATATCAAAGTATTTAAATCATAATATATATAATATTATATATTTATTATTAGTATAATAAATATTGAAGTATTTAAATAATAATTATTTAAAATTGTGTAAGTATAATAAATATTAATGTATTTAAATAATAATTATTTGAAAGTATTTAAGTAAAATAGATATTTAAAAGTATTTAAATAATAATTATTTGAAAATATTTAAGCATAATGAACAAATATTATATTATGAGTGAATAAATATTAAAGTATTTAAATAATAAATATATATATTATTATATATGTTATATATTATATATATTTTATATTTTTATATATTATATAAATATATAAAATATTATATATAAATACATAATATTTCGCTATATATTGAAATATTATATAATATATATATATTAAATATATTTTATATATTATACAAATATATAAAATACATAATAAATAATCTTATAAAGTATAATATATTTATATTCATACATAGCAGGCACAGCATTCTCTAATGATCATTTCATTTTCTGGGAAGCTTCTTTAAAGCTTACTCACATCTCTTTTTCCACTAATCTTTACCGCGAGAATTAAACGCAATCAGGACGAATGTCAGAAATTAAGGGCCAAATAATCTCACACGTGAGACCACGAGGCAACAATACGTTCCAACCGCTTAGACGTACGCGCAAAAAAGCGGACGATGCACGAGCATAACATAATCACTTGTCCAATTGTAAGTGAATTTAATGCCTCTTTGAGCGTGTAGCGAGCGTGGTAGCCACGTAACTTTTACGATCTAGTAATTTCAGACGATAGCACGGATCGGTAATTTCCTAGTTACCGTGCTACGTGTCGTGACGTACGATCGCGTGCTCCTCCGTTTCTCGCTTTTACATTTCATGGTTTACGTGTCGCGAGGCGTGTCGACTTCTGCGCAAAGATCGCCGCGGATATATACATTCAATCCGTGGAAACGGGTTTAAGGAGGGGGAGAAACGCGCAAGAAGAAGACGTTAAAGCCTCCCCATGCCGGAATCGAACCGCAGAATACGCGTTTTACGCGATCGACTGTTTTTTGTCGTGGCGAATGGTTTGCTAGTAGGTTCAATTGCTCGAGCAACCTTTCTACAATCTACAGGTAGACAGTAGACATCCTGCTGATGTTCGCAGGTAGACAGTAGACACTGCTGACGTTCACCTGCCTGGAATTTCGTGGAATAAGGAAAGATCGGTAGGTTTAATTGGCTGTTGAAAAATAATGGGATTGGAATTTTCGTGGTTGGAGATTATTGTACGTGCATGCAGTACCAGGCAAAAGAATTCGATTGACTTTTAAATGAAATCTGGAATGAAAGGATGTATGAAATATATGCTGGTCTCGTGTATAAATTATGAATTTAAAATTTTATAATTTTTTATAATAGATATAATTATATTTTTATAATTATATGATATATAATCTTTTTATATGTATAATATAATATTTATATATATATAATAATATAAATATATAATCTTTTTATATATATATAATATAATATTTATATATATATAATAATAATATTATTATTATTATTTATTATTATTTATTATTTATTATATATTTATTATATATTATATATTATATTATTATTTATTATATATTATCTTTTTATATATATAAATTATGAATAAAAATGTTAAAATTTTTTTATGAGACAATAAGAATTTTATATTAATTTATTTTTGTATTTAATATAAAATTTAAATTAATATTTGACTGGGAGAATTTATTAAATTTAATAAATTTTAATTTTAAAGAACTTTAATTAAAGAAAATAATTTGATCTTTAATTTAAAATTATTATTTTATATATAATTAAAATTTATTATTATATATAAAGTATTATATTTTATACGTAATTAAAATTTATATATAAAATATGTATATAATATTTTTATATTATACATATAAAATTACACGAGTCCCTATGTAGGATCGATTTCTTTAATCGTCAAAAGACATAAGTTTTCACAAACATCTGTATAGAGATTAATTTCACAAGAATCTGAAAAATTCTCGGTTGCGTGCTCGAGGAAACCTCTTGACTTCGTAATTAAACCATCCGACCCCATTAATTTAGTACATTTACAATTACGAAACGATACCATCGAAATGCTTTTACAGCCACGAGACTCGACTCATATTTCGCGGAATGTCCCTTAACGATTTACGATAGAAAAAAAAAAAAAAAAAACAAAAAAAAAAGAAAAAGAGCCGTCGAGTTTCTGCTGTGGTCTTTTGGCTCGTTTCCACGACAGCGTCGGAAAAACAAGGACGGAGGGGATCCTTTTAATTAGACAGCGCCGCGCGATTCTCGTGAACCGGCGTCGTTATAAACGGTATCGGGAGAGAACGGTCGAGAACGTGGCCGTCGAGCAAAAAGCAAAGTGGATCACACTGGCGTACACTGTGAAGAAAATCTCTGCCGCGAACATGGAAACCCGGCGTCGTCGACTTTCGCGGTCAAGTGCGCGCCGCCGCCATAAGGGGTTGTAAATGTGACAAATGAATCGAACATAACGTCCAAACGATCCATCCGATCGGGAGATCGCGCACTTGCTCGCGCGAATTCCTTGAATAGTATTGAAGTATTTTTAAACTTTGGAATATTTAATAAATGATGGCTCAGTCTTCGACAGATTCTATTATGATGCATGTACATATACGTGTATTTTGAATGAAATATGGTATTGGCCATTTTGAATGAGTAGGGAATTGAAGTTTTATTATTTTCTTTGTTTATAAAATATTTAGTCATTGGTTCATAACGGTCTGTGTAATGTAATTTTATTTGAAAGATTGATGATAAACAAATTTCAATATATAATATATTTAATTACATATTAAACAAATTTCAATATATTAATATTAATTTTTATTAATATTGATTTTATGAATATAATATTATTAATATTGATTAAATATATTAATTTTCAGTAATTATATAAACAATATACAATATATTTAATTATATTATATATTTAATTTTAATTTATATTGAATTATATTTAATTTACATAATATATTTAATAATATATTTATTTTAAAAAATAAAGGTGTGGTATGTAGAGCATTTTTAAATTAAGAAGTTTAGAATACGTATGTTGCCAATTTGAAATTATCAGAAAAGAAAGTTGTAAAAACTTTGCTAAGAAAAAAAATTTTACTGTAAAAAAACTATATATAAAATATATAAAAAATATATATAAACATGTATAAAATATAAAATATATAAATATAAAAATGTATAAAATATATAAATATAAAAATATATAAAACATATAAATATAAAAATATAAAAATATATAAAATATAAAATATATAAATATAAAAATATAAAAATATATAAAATATAAAATATATAAATATAAAAATATAAAAATATATAAAAAATCTAAAATAAAGTGTTTATTATAATATATAGTTATATTATATATGTTATATAGTTATATATTATTATAATATTATATATTATTATATATAATAATATTATATAGTATAATTATATATATTATATAGTTATATAGTATAATTATATATATTATATAGTTATATAGTATAATTATATATAGTGTATAAGACGAATTTCTATTTAGATTTTATTTCTTCACTTATGCCTGTAAAAACTTATAAATGCATAAAAATCCGCAGTCTAACAATAATAAGTGATAATAATAGTGATAATAATGATTGAAAAAGACACAAGAGGGAACGTTAAGTTAATGATATTGAGTCACAAGATACTTCCGTCAAAAATTAGGGCTTAGCTAATAAATTATCACGCAAAGAAGTTTAAGAATTCTCGTCCAAATTAAATTTTTTTGTAAATTAAATGTTGAATAATTTATACAGATTAAATCTCTTATTGTATATTATTAATGCATTTCGCGTGATTATATATTATTAATACATTTAAGCGTTCGTACTTTAATTTTACTCTTTATCGAACTTTGAATAATTGATGACCCCGAGGTGATCGAATAATTTAATGACCGATCGTACAATTTTCGTCTGTCTTTTTTTATTTCGACGAGGATAGGAAATTTTCGAAGCGTTCTTTCGAATTAATTGAGTCATCAGACAAGTGAAACACTTTTGATTCTTATTTCGTTGTGGTTGAGGTGCTAAGAAACGTCGTAAAGAGTCTTTTTTTTGTGGATTAATAAGTACGGTGGCAAAAATGGTGATTTAATTGATGGCCACTAGCGGAATATCATTGGATTATTACTGTTTTAAAATTGAATGCAACATGCAATCGCAATAATTAATCTGAAATAATGGGCGACGATAAAACCATAGTTACTGGAGTTCCTTTTTGTCACTTTTGGTGATATTTATAGAAAATTGAAATGTGTCAATTTAAATCTGTAACATAGAGCATATATTTAAAATATGAGAAATATAATACTTGTTATAATAGTTACACCGTATTTTGTAATTACAAAAATTTCTGATTTCTATGCCAATACATAATGAGAAACGAACTGTGGCTTTGACTATTTTTTTCTTTTTTTTTTGCTAACTGATTTAAACAAATTAGATTAAACAAATTTGAATTCTTCAATTATAGTAAACTGTGGCTTTGACTGTTTTTCTTTTTTTTTTGTACTAACTAATATTTAGATTAAACGAATTTTCTTTTGCTAACTAACATATTTAGATTAAACAAATTTGAATTCTTCAATTATAGTAAACTGTGGTTTTGACTGTTTTTTTTTTTTCTAACTAATTTAATTACGATTTTTAATAAAATTTTTCTTACTAATTTAATTACGATTGTATTATAGATTAAACAGATTTAAATTCTTCAATTATAGTAAATATTGATAAAAATATGAATTTACATAGGACGTTGAGAGTCCATTGATCACTTTCTATTTTTATCTTTCTTTTTCATTTAAAAGTCATCTACGAGCAAATGAATTTTTCTCTTCTTAAAAGCAACTCGTACTTACCATCAGAAATCGTATCATGAAAGTGTATATTGGTAACTATGGTACAGTGAAAGCGAACTGAACGCGTTCATCAAGCCTTCTCGCGACGTGATTTGTTGAACTTTCACGTGTAGATTCACGTGTAAACGTATTCAAGTGCAACTGGTTACGGTGCATAAGCCTTGCGTTGCAGGTTGTACGAAGCTGATCCAGAATGTGATCTTAATAAACACAAACGTCGACCTGGATGAAAAATATGTGACAAAGCAACGCCACAGTCACAGTGGTGTGTTCATGTTCTCTCTTTTGAAGTTTGAGTTGTGTGTATTACAGCTTGCAATTGTCGTGTCTAGCTATACTCGGTATTCAGTTTCAACTTTAACGTGTTGCACGTGAAAATTATTGACATTTATTTTTTTTCTTTCGCGTTGAAAATATCCAATTTTCTATTGAAATATTAAAATTGAAAAGAAGAAAGTCAAGATCTCCCGTTTAGGATGTTTATAATTAACTGAGTTTTGAGGTATTTGAAAGACTAACTTGAACTTTTTTTTGGTAATTTCAATTTAAATTTCATTTCATTATAGTATTTTTTTATTAAAATAAAGTCATTTTAAATTTCTACTGTTTTCGAACCCAACTCAGAATATTAAAGTCAGGATATTAAACAAAATAATACAGCAATGAAAAATACTATTTATTTGCTTTACGTTCTTTAAATGTAATTATTTATAATTGTAATTTATTAAATTATTTATTATAACATTAAATTATTTTATAATTGTAATTTATTAAATTATTTATTATAACATTAAATTATTTTATAATTGTAATTTATTAAATTATTTATTATAACATTAAATTATTTTATAATTGTAATTTATTAAATTACTTATTATAACAGTAAATTATTTTATAATTGTAATTTATTAAATTACTTATTATAACATTAAATTATTTTATAATTGTAATTTATTAAATTACTTATTATAACATTAAATTATTTGCAATTGTAATTTATTAAATTACTTATAATAACATTAAATTATTTATAATTGTAATTTATTAAATTACTTTTTATAACATTAAGTTATTTATAATTGTAATTTATTAAATTATTTATTATAACATTATATTATTTATAATTGTAATTTATTAAATTATTATAACATTAAATTATTTATAATTGTAATTTATTAAATTATTTATTATAACATTAAATTAGTTTTTTATTTGATATTTCATTTTGAAAGTAAAAATATTTTATTTTGAAAGAGTACAAAAAAAAAGAGTAACTAAATTTTCATCTTTCTCTTGTAATTCTACATACCATAATTATTCATTTGAAAATTTACTCTTAATCTTTACATAATAATAGAAATACAATTACTATAAAATCATGCTTTTCGTATAAACTGTTTCATTTAAAAAAGCAAAAACTAAATATTGATTTTTTACTTTAATTCTAAATATAATTCTTGTAAAATGATACATATCGTGTAAAATCGTTCGTTTCAATTAAAGAAGCATTAAGCATTGAATCAATTTAATTTTTCATAATTCTAAATAGAACTGTTTTAAACTGAAATCTTTCAATGAAAAGAATATTTAGATAAAGAAAGTGTGCTGTCGAAAAAAAGCGTTCCTCATTTAATGATCGTTTTGACGCTTTGTTTGAAGTGAATCAGCTCGGTGTAATTTCGTTTGCTCGATTTACTGCAATCTTCTTTCTACGGTGGTGATTCCAATTGTGGTTTCACACGAATCGCTTCCATTTATGGTTCGGCAAACAAAGGTGTGGCGCAAACAAAATGTACGATTCACTGACGATTAAAAAAGATTGTATTTACAGCTGGCTTTATTTTATTCGCATAAGTTTCATATTATCGAGTTACATCAACAGACGCTCAGTGTTATTTTAATTCATTGTTTTAGAGTTCAAAGCTACTCTAAAAAAAAAACTTTAAATTGGCCGATTTTGCTTAAAATTTAAATTTTAAATCAATTATTTATCGCAATAAGTAAAATACAAATAATTCAAATTTTACAAACAAACTATCTATAATTAGGACTTCAATTTTATTTTGACCGTTTTAGTATTAGACGAGCGTATAAATGAGCACGAATTTGTCGAAGTGGGAGACGAACGAGCATCCGTTCGTTTGGTATAAACAGAATCATTAGACCATTAGAACGTCCAAGAGTATCGGTGTCCGTTCAGAAACTGGTTTAACAGCAAGGTGTCATCCGAAAACAAAAACCGGCCTGAACCTCGTGCTCCCGTAACTCTTCCCGTAATGATACATTGCCCGTTTAATTACCAAGAAGCCAAGGGAAATTCGAAGGGAAAGGTAAACGGCAATCGAGTGATCCCGGTTTCACAAGAATAGGCTCTGCCTGCTTGGCTCGCAGCTTCCCTGGTTGCTCTTTTCAGAAAACGTCGACCCGGCATCAATCAGAAGGCAGCATGGTGCTCGTTAGTCGTGCATCCATGGCCACGTCAAGCAAAAATCCGGGAAAGTCGAATTCGTGAGTCACTGGGTCGGATGACGTTTTCGCTTTTAACCTCTTGCGCTTGGCGACTGGTCCGCGGACCATAACGAGTGACCGAGCCGTACGCAATAATTCGTCGCTTTCCTTTTCCTTTTAAACTCGGTACGATGTCGCTGGATAGAAATTATTAAATTTATTATTTGTTTTGCCTGGGTTATATTTAAATAATTATTATTTAAATACTTTAATATTTATTATTAAATGTATATAATATTAAACATATAATATATAGTAATGAATATATAATATTATATATATTGTTATTTAAATTTGATATTTATTATACTTAAATACTTTTAAATAACTATTGTTTAAATACTTTGATATTTATTATACTTAAATACTTTTAAATAATTATTATTTAAATACCTTGATATTTATTATACTTAAATACTTTTGAATGATTATTGTTTAAATACCTTGATATTTATTATACTTAAATACTTTTGAATAATTATTGTTTAAATACCTTGATATTTATTATACTTAAATACTATTAAATAACTATTGTTTAAATATTTTGATATTTATTATACCTGATATTTAAATACTTTTAAATAACTATTATTTAAATACCTTGATATTCAGTATACTTAAATATTTTTAAATAATTATTATTTAAATACCTTGATATTTATTATACTTAAATAGTTTTAAATAATTATTATTTAAATTTGATATTTATTATACTTAAATACTTTTAAATAATTATTATTTAAATACTTTGATATTTATTATACTTAAATAGTTTTAAATAATTATTATTTAAATACCTTGATATTTATTATACTTAAATAGTTTTAAATAATTATTATTTAAATACTTTGATATTTATTATACTTAAATACTTTTAAATAATTATTATTTAAATACTTTGATATCTATTATATTTAAATACTTTTAAATAATTATTATTTCAATACTTTGATATCTATTATATTTAAATACTTTTAAATAACTAATATTTAAATACCTTGATATTCAGTATACTTAAATACTTTTAAATAATTATTATTTAAATACTTTGATATTTATTATACTTAAATACTTTTAAATAATTATCATTTAAATACTTTGATATTTATTATACTTAAATACTTTTAAATAATTGTTATTTAAATACTTTAATATTTATTATACTGTAATACTTGAAACTGAGAAAATGTTGCAATTTGGGACAAAAAAAATTCTCGTACGTGCGACCTCCAGCGCAACAGGTTAATCTGGGTCGTAACGTGGCCATAAAATCGACCACTCTCTTTCTTTTTTATCTTCTATTTCTGTCTGTTCTGGCCGAGACATATCGATTAGAACCAGAGGCCTGTCGAGTTTCTTACTCTCCCCAAACCACACCAGGTTTGGCTCCTGATGAGCGCCCTCTCCTTTTTTTCCAGGCCTGTTCTTTCCCTTCACAAGTTCAGGACTAGGTGAACCGTTTCCCCTTCTTCTTCTTCCAGACTCTAATTGGCTTTCACACTATGTATGTGGAAAAAAAATCAATCATTAAATATTACAGATTTGATTTAATTTTCTCTTTCTTTGGAATGGAAGAGTGGTTTTCTACAATCTCTTTTTCATACAGATTTTCTACATGACTGAAATGCGTTTCACATCTAGAATGTAAATCTAGAATAATAAATTTCATTAGGCAAAGGAGACAGATAATACGCGACCTATATGGCAATTCTTTCCGCGTATTCGAAATACCACTCTTGTCACCTTTTAGGGTCATTATTACAGAATAGAACTCGTGTTCACGAACTCATTGTGCAGATCTATTGTGTCACAATGCTCGTACGTGTGGGAAAGAGTGGAAAAAAATAGACGCGCCTAAAATAGATTGAATGGTAAAACGATAGAGAGTAGTGGGTGTACACTGTGTGACGTTAAAATGGGAACAAGAGGGATTTCGTAAGAAAGATTGTGAATCGTGTATTGTGCAACGCCAATTGTCTACCAATTGATGTGTAATTATGCCATAAAAATGTAGTTTTGTAACTACATTCTCAGCTATAAACTGTAGCTCTATATCTTTTAAATGATATGGTTTAATTTAAAAGTTTGGTTCTTGATATTATAGTCATTCTCTCGTGTAACTTGATTTTTAATAAAAGATATTAATATTTTAGTCGTGTTGTAAAAATGTAATTTTGACGTTGATGGCGTGCAAAATTATATTTTATTATTAATTCGTGTCAATATATTATTGACATCGTGTAAAATATTTAATATTTAACTTATGCCAACGTATTTGTCGTTTATAAAGCACGTTTACAATTCTTACATCGTGAATTTTTATTTGAGGAGAAAATTTAGCTTTAATCTTCAGTTGAAATATTAAATAATTAATCTAAAAAACAATAAAATACTTTCTTTAGTGTATATCATTTTTTATATTCTATTTATCACATAAAAGAAGCAGCAGATATCATACTTGTAAATGACATATTTTTAGTAATTGCAATTGTGTTTTTATCAACAGAAATGATTCGATATTTATCAGTTTGCAAAATAACAACGATTATACTTGAATATATGAAATAAAAAGAAATAAGAAGAAATAAGAAGAAATAAAAAGAAATAGAAAGAAATAGAAAGAAATAGAAAGAAATAGAAAGAAATAGAAAGGAATAGAAAGAAATAGAAAGAAACAGAAAGAAACAGAAAGAAACAGAAAGAAACAGAAAGAAACAGAAAGAAACAGAAAGGAATAGAAAGAAACAGAAAGAAACAGAAAGAAACAGAAAGAAACAGAAAGAAACAGAAAGAAACAGAAAGAAACAGAAAGAAACAGAAAAAAACAAAGAGAAACAAAGAGAAACAAAGAGAAACAAAGAGAAACAAAGAGAAACAAAGAGAAACAAAGAGAAACAAAGAGAAACAAAGAGAAACAAAGAGAAACAAAGAGAAACAAAGAGAAACAAAGAGAAATAAAAAGAAATAAAAAAAAAAAAAACAGTTTGACAGTGGCAGGATTCGAACTCGCGACAGCTGGCAACGCGCCGATCGCCACGTTTCGGTATAACTTAGTATAAAATAATCGATGATTATCGAAATGCAGCTGCACTTTAATTGTTTGTTAATGCGTGCAAGAAATGTAAAAAAATTTTGTCAGAAGTGGGATTCGAACCCACGCCCTCAGAGAGGACCAGAACGCTCGAACTCAGTTTCGAACTGAGAAGGTGAGTACCTTGAGTCTGGCGCCTTAGACCGCTCGGCCATCCTGACATGTGGTAACATTCGTTCATTTAGGAAATATAACCAGCCGTAATATATACATATGTATATAATATCGTCGATCGTTACAGCTATGTAACTATTTACCTTATGAAATTTATTCGCACATTTCGATAAAATTAATTTACTATTAATACGAAAATGATTAAATAAATTCTTCACTTATGATCGTTATTATTTGATTCCATTTGTTAGAATAATTTGGAATTAAATCATATTTACACTTAACTGACAATTACACTTAATTTTAAATAATTTTTATTTGGTATGTAAAGTGTTGATCATTGTGAATAATTATTGTAAAATTATTCTTGGTTTTACATACCAAGTGCAAATATAATTCTTTAAAGTCGAGTGGAAATAATATTCAAATAATATTGAAATATTTTTTGCATAACGTGCTCTATCTATAAATATCTAAATGAATTCGTATCATGCTCGTTTTTCATTCCACTCTGCTTGGTTTTTTTTTCCTCGAGCACAGAATCTTACGCAAACTGATCTAATCACGAAATGAATTCGTTGCATCATTCGAGCGATTATTAATAATATAATTAATATTATAATATACTATTATAATAATGTAATATAATATATTATATTATAACAATATTAGTAATTATTATTATTATTATAACAAATATAGTATAAGCTAAGAATGCAGTTTTGTATTTAAATTTATATATATATTAATAATAATAATTACTAATATAACATGAAATATTATTATTTTATATTATATTAATGTAAAAGTAATTATTATTATTATAACAAATATAGTATAAGCTAAGAATGTAGTTTTGTATTTAAATTTATATATATATATATATATATATTAATAATAATAATTACTAATATAATATGAAATATTATTAATTTATATTAATATATATTATATTAATATAAAAGTAATTATTATTATAACAAATATAGTATAAGCTAAGAATGTAGTTTTGTATTTAAATTTATATATATATATATATTAATAATAATAATTACTAATATAATATTATTATTTTATATTATATTAACATTTCATTAAATGGTATATTTAATGAAATTAAAACGAAAGTAGACCCAAACTTAACTCTTTTCCTATCCCAGAAAAAAGAATTCATCATACACGTTCTTCTGGATCTCTAGAGTCACCTCTGACAATAATGTAGGAGCAGAAGAGGTGTTAGTATATCTCGAGTTTATTGCACAGGTAGAATCGTCTGGCTTGTTAGAATTTCCCTATCTAAACCATGCACGTTATTGCAACAACCTCGCGGAAGAATTGTTTCTCGGATGGAACCTATTTTACGAGGTATCGTCGCGTCGCCTAGAAGTTTCGTCGATGCATGTATCCAGTTATATTACTCGTCTTATGGGGTTTCTCTATACGAGGAGGCTCGTAAATCTTGAACGAATAATTGAACTACTCGCTTGCGCGAATTCGATGTAAACTATCGTACGTAATAGTTACTCGAATAGTTTCCAATTACCTATGTATAATATGATATAATTTTTTAATTTAAAGTATAACAAAGTTATAGTGTTTGGCGATGTGAAAAAATCTCTTCAACAAAAGTTTTTAAAATGGTTTTTAAAATGGTAGCAGAAGAACATTCGAGTGTAACAAAAATATCAATCTTTTGATGGAATTGCAGTAGATACACAATTATTCACATGTGATGATAATACTGTTTTAACGTGGAGAATGTTAATTTGTGGAAATGCAAAGGCTCAAACGAAGGAGAGATGTTTTTTACGATTCTGAAAAGTTAAGGAAGGAGGACAATACATAGGTGATTTAGAAAAGAGATGATTTAGTTTCTAGATTTGTACAGTTTCGTAGATAGCTAAGTTTCTAAATTTCTAGATCTCTAGGTTTTATAAATTTTTCTTTAGATTTATAAATCTTTTGCGTTCTAGGTTTCTAGATTTCTAGATCTTTAAGTTTCCAGATTTGTAGATTTTTAGATGTTATCCAAATTTTCTTAACATTTAGAAACTTAATATCAATATTACTCGAATTATTTCTATGTCTGAGAAAAACATGAAAAAATAAACACATTCGCTGGAGATTCTTTTGTCGAATAATATTAAAATTTCCCTTAATGGGAATAAAGTTTTCTTCGATGAAACCCAAGTATCAATTTTAACCAATAATTCGATTTGCCTGTGGAAACTTGAGAACAGTACTCCAATGTTAATTACAAACATTGGAATATCGAAATATTGAAACGAAGCTCCAGGCATTCAAAGAAAATTTATAGTTAGAGGAGGGAATTAATTATTCGTATCATCGTAATAATCCAGTCTTTACTTGCATGTAATCCAATTTTAACGATCCTAGGCGAGAGAACAATCGTCACGCCATGAAATGATGAAAACGCGTTCGTAATCCGCGGGAAGTATCTCGAAGGTTATTAATCCGCCTTGAATTTTTTCACCGCGAGGTTGACTGGTTTCGCGGATCGATCGAGTCGATTGAAATTTATCAGATCCTCTCGAGTGAAAGTGCAACAAACAGAAGGGAAAAAGCGTCGGCGTACTTGGAATTACAAGCGCGATAATTAGTCGTGAAAGTGTATCGGTAAAAAGTGTGTCTCGTAAGGAAGGAGGAACGCCTTTTCGCGCAATTAAGAAAGGATAAAAAAAAAAAGAAGAAATTAGCTGTCAACGCGTCGCTGGACGTTTCTTCGTTTCCCTCCGGTTGTGATCGTGTTATCAATCTTCCAATTGAGAGAAATCGCGATGATCTCTCGGTAGAAAAACTGTGTCTAACCGCATCGATGTATCCGACACGTACAGCAAACTCACGTCGCACTTTTATCCAATTAACCTGACGCGTATTTCATGTTGTCTCCGAGACACCGGTATTACTTTACGCCGGCCACACTGACCCAGATTTCTCTGCGCTTTATATGGATACTCTTTGCAAAACCTTATTCCAAGATACGTTGACGCTGAGATTGTCATTTTCACCAATTTGTCATTCCTTTTCAGTGGGATTGTGTTTTTCTTTCTTTTCGTTATTATTATTAGGTAGAAAAACGATGCAGTGTAGTTCCTCATGGTGATTTTTGAGAATAAATTTAATTAAACTGTTAGCTTTTTGTAAAAAAATTTTTGTAGATTTGCAGAGATGAATTTAGTTTTTAGGTGATATTTCGTAGAAATTTTGTAGATTTGTGATTATAATTTTGTACACTTATTTACAAGATTGATTTTTTAGGTTTCTGGCAGAAATTTTGGAGCATAATTTTACTCACTTCATTCTTTTTAATAGAGATATTAGAATATAGGCGCACTTAGTGTAATTTTTTTATAGAAGTTTTATAAATTGAGGAAGATTTTTGGTTCACTACAATTTTTCATAAGAATTCAATCGTAATTTCCCAATAAATAATTTTATTTATTAACAAGGCTTGTAAATTAAGTTTTTTTGTAATATACAAGAAAAAACTTTCCTTTTTGAATTATATATTTTTTAATGTGTCTTTCATTTTTATTTCTTTGACAGAAGTTATCCTTTTATCTTTCAATCATCAAAAGGTTTCACTTTTTAAAAAAATGTGTTTTTAAAAAAAAAATATTTTTAATATTTTTACAAAATTACACGATTTTTTTTTATCGAATTCTGATGTTCCTCTCAAGTCTACATGACTCAAATTAAATTATTATTGAAATGCAGATAAATCAGATAGATATATAAAACTAAATAAAAACATGTAGATTCTTAAATATTTAGTTTTTCCAATATTCAATACATTAAAATTTCATAATCCTTTGTACGTCTAATACTTTTTACAAATGAAGTATCTTTGTACGAATGAAGTAGCAATAAGATTTCCACAATTTTTCATAAGAATTCAAGTTAGATCATAAGATTTCAGGTTAGATTCTACCGCTCTCTCCAAATTTACGTGATCCAAATTAACACTTGTATCAGAGTTAAATATCATTCAAATTATATGATAAATCAGCTAATTATACACAAAGATATGTAAATTAAAAAACATAAAATATAGAATGTAAAATATAAAATATAAAATATAAAACATAAAACATAAAACATAAAACATAAAACATAAAATATAAAATATAAAATATAAAATATAAAATATAAAATATAAATTACCAAATACTTGGTAATTAAGATGTTACAACTTTTTTTATACTTTGTACGAACGAGGTGTTTCGAAATTTGGAAAGGAAGATATTCAAAAGAGAAGCTGCAAAAAAAGGGGTCACAGCAAAAAACCAAATCATTGTTCTATCATTGTTCTTCCTTCCTCCGTATCTCTGTCGCAAATCACGCTGCCAGATTTCTATCAAAATACCTTCAATCCCTAATTCGTCTTCTTCTCGATTACTGGAGAACGCGGATCCCAGTTCTCCAGTTTCGATCTTTCGCCACGTTTTGCTAGAAACGATTTCGCGCGAATTTATTCGAACAGGAAACGCGGTGGCGAGGGGAAAAAAAAAAAAAGACAGCGTGACCGACGTGGAATGCCGAGATCTGTGGCTGTTTCGCGATCAAACGGATGAGAGGATCTGCAGCCTGGAGCTGCGACCAAACGCAACGTATGCAAAGAGACGTTACGCGTCGTAGACTATATCTAGCCTGGTTATATACTGCTTATATACGATACGAGGTGAACAAACTCTCCCTGCTTTTCTTCCTCCTTTTTTACGTATACCTGTTTCTTTTAATATTGCAATACGTATAACCATCTATGTGTATAGCTGGCTACGCTTATTTTATCACGAGTTACGCGACGAGCTAATATACTTTGCCCTCTTCTCTCTTTCTCTCTCTCTCTCTCTCGTATTACGTGCTCTCAGTCGGATTGCAAAAACTGAGATGAGAAAATGTGCTGGGAAATTTTTATCGTACACAGCATTCGCAGTCTGATGTACGAGTGAATCGATAATTAAATTGCTGTTGATGCAATTGAAAAGCAAAAGGAATTAATGATATTGCTATTATTTCTTGAACTTTGTTTTGGTTTTTACGATCACTTGCACTAGTAGTGGACACCTGTAGCGTAAAATAAAATTATTATAATTTAATTTTAACTCGTACTAATCAATGGATATTAATAGATGAAAAATAATTAATATTATGTAATAATTAGATGACTGCGAAGACTCTGCCAGAGTCTTGTACAAAATAACACAAGGTATCTTATTATAGCTTTGAAACAGTCTTCAATAATCAATTTAATTTAATTCTATCCTGAACACAATTTAAAGCGGGGTCATAATTTCGAATCACGAAGTTCACATAAATCACGAGTAGTATAGATACACACAAGTCGACGCAAGTATTTTTTCATCGGAGTAATCAACGTTGAATTAGCATGCGCGTAAAGCTTTCTTTCTATGAAGCAACGCGCGTAACAACAAAAGATAAAAACACCTCGTGCCCGATTTCACAAAACGACCAACTTTCAAACAAGCTTTATTAGCAACTGCTCGTAGACACAGTAATTATTGACCCAGGCGGATCGTTTATTCGTTCATCCTCTAAATGTATCGCCGATATTATGTGTTATAGATTTTACAGCGTAGAAAATGCACGTATACATACAGGGTGTCCCGTTTGAAACGTCCCAGGCAATTGTTTCCTAAACTATTCGTTATAAAAAAGAAACGTTTCAAGTAAAAATGATTATTTTATTTCGAGGGAGGAGGGGACTTTTTTTTTTTAACAAAACTACATGTTTTTCTTCTACATGACAAGTTTATCGACCTACATATGTTGGTATTTCAAGGTTATTTATTTATGTTGAACATGTTAAGAAATTATTGTCTTATCTTTCATGTTCGAAATGGGTGACCTCGAACGTCAATACACTGACTTATTTTATCTCTGAAAGATAGTTACATCCTCACCAATGTTGGTGTGAAAGAGTATTTCACAGTTGATAAATTCGACTGTGAAACGGACTGCATGTCCATCTGAAAAAATACATATTTTCCATTCAACCTCTTGCGCTGGAATGCAATATTTTAATGCAAAAATTGCAATATTTTCTCAGTTTTAAGTATATTGAAGTATAATCCAGGCAAAACAAATAATACAATAAATTTATTACTTTTTAGTAATTTCTGTCCGGTGATATACCGACGAGTTCAGAAAGAAAGCGACGAATTATTGTATACTTTGGATATTTGGTCACTCGTTATGGTCCGCAATCAGTTGCCAGCGCAAGTGGTTAACAAGCTGTACAAAGAAATTTAGATTACTAGTAATTGTTCTGAGTAGTGATATCACTATTAGTAATATTCGTTAAATTAATAATAATAATTGGTAAGTTTACTAATTAAAATTGCTAATAATAAATTTTGAATTAATATTTAGATTTCTACTAATTATTAATGTACCAATAGCAATATTATTATTACTATCAGTAATATTTATTACGTTAATAATGATAATTGGTAAATTTATTAGAATCAAGACTGCTCATAATAAATTTTGAATTAATATTTAGATTTCTACTAATTATTAATGTACCAATAGCAACATTATTATTACTATCAGTAATATTTATTACGTTAATAATGAAAATTGATAAATTTATTAGAATCAAGACTGCTCATGATAAATTTTGAATTAATATTTAGATTTCTACTAATTATTAATGTGTCAATAGCAACATTATTATTACTGTCAGTGATATTTATGTATATTTACGTTAATAATGATAATTGGTAAATTTATTAAAATCAACATTGCTCGTAATAAATTTTGAATCAATATTTAGATTTTCACTAGTTATTATTATGCCAGTAGCAACATTATTATTACTCTCAGTAATATTTATTACGTTAATAATGATAATTGGTAGATTTATCAAGATCAAGATTGCTCATAATAAATTTTGAATTAAAATTGTCGATAGAAATAATAATATTCAATTCATTGCAGAAACTTTTAATAAAATTAAGATTAAATAGAATAAACGGGACGTTTATAAATCGGACACAGTGTATAGGTGTACTCGCGTGCACGTTGGTATATTCAAAGCAGGAGGATCATTTTCAAAGACGATAACCACTTATCAGGGCTGGAGATCCCGCGGGGTGAACGTGGCCATCTTACGGCGTACGTGAAATAATGGCGAGGCTGCTGGCAACTTCTGACGTTGATTCTCTTTTTGGCCGTAAATCGGCGGCCCCTTAGAAGCCGCGATAAATTACTTTACGCCTGAATCGGGGCTAACGTCATGGAATCCCGGGGAAATGCAACGTGTTCGTGTGTATATATATATATACGTTCGTTTCGTTCGCGAATGTTTTCGTTCGAAATGCCTTAATGACTCTGGCAAGGGGGATCGGTAACGAGATCGGAGCCACGGCTGATACGCATAGCCATTTGAGATGAATACAATCAACATAGAAAATTTTCTAGGATTCTGTTTCAGGCGAATGCAATTACTAGAAAATTTTCTAACCTGTGAATCAAGATATAATAGTATACAGGATGTTTCGTAACTTGCGGGACTCACTTTGTTGATTGTACGCCTAAAAATAATGAAAAAAAGTCATATAAATATATGTCCTATCTGTCGTTCGTTTTTATGAGATATAATGAATTTTCTGTTTTAATTACTTTTACAAAAGATGCTCGAAATGACCAGCTTGCATTCGAAGACAAGCCTGCACGCGTCTTGTCATTCATCTGGTTACTCTCTCTATCATTCCTGGTGTTTCTCGAATTTGTCGGAAGCCTTGCTCTATTCTATTTCGTAGTATTTCAGCA
>NW_025110211.1:0-37770 GCF_011392965.1 Frieseomelitta varia | reverse complement strand
CCACGACCAATCCATTTATTTGCAAAGTGTTGATTTAAAAATTGCCTAGCCACTCGGCTAAAACGCGGCGGAGCTCCATCATGCATAAACCGCATGAGAAATCTAATATCGACTGGAACTTCCTCTAATACTTTGTGCCTGTTGGTTTCCCATCAAGAAGAAAAGGTCCAATTAAAAATTTATCAATTATTCCTGCCCATACGTTTAAACTAAACTGGTGTTGATGTCTTGAATGCACAATAACATGTGGGTTTTCTTCCCAATTATGATCATTATGAAAATTGAATATACTATCGCTGGTAAAACTAGCTTACTTTGCTCTGTTTATAAAATTCATTATATCTCATGAACGAAGACAGATAGGACATATATTTATATGACTTTTTTTCATTATTTTTAGGCGTACAATCAGCTTCCGAAATGCGTCCCACAAGTTACGAAATACCCTGTATATACAGAGGTTAATTCGCCAAACTTTAAATATCAATTTAGGATCGTAAAACGAACAAATTTCTCCTGTATAAGTATGGCTCGTAAATGCTCTCTTCAAGAGATATTTACTACTAAAGTTGTAGGACTTAGTAACCTATGCCATCGAAATAATTCAGATTTATTACGTATTATTATTAAAGAAGATTGTTGTATTTGTTACTAGAAATAATTGTAATTATTACATACGTTGCTCAAAATGATTACCTTCGGCTTGGAGACGAGCATTAATTTCGGAAACACAAATTCATTTCAATGTTATCCGCTCCTAACTCTTAATAACTTTAGAAGCAAATATCTCTCGAAGGAAGCATTTGCGAGCATGCTTCCAGAGGAAACATTTGTTTGTTTTAGAGTCATAAATTCATATCTAAAGTTTGACCATTTAATCCGGACTATTAACACCCTGTATATATATATATAGTATACGAGCGATTTCGATCTTTCGTAGGCAATATTTTCAAATTTCTCGCGTGTAAGATGAGTCGTTTGTGATTTACGCCTAAATTTCATCAGTGGTGTTGAATTAAAAAGAAAACCAAGAAACTAGGTCAATTATAGAAGCTTCTATTATGCTTAATACGCAAAATAAAATGCATCTTATTATGTTTTATTATGCTTAAACGGCAATGGTAAAATAAAATAACTAAGTCTATTTTCGTTAATTACTTTAAAAAGGTTCAATCCTCACTTTCTCAACTGAATTTGCCCCTTGGAACAATATGAAATAATTGACAAAGAGAGTAGCCTAATTCCACAGACTCTCGATGTACAAAATTGCGATATTTAAAAAAAAAAACAGATATCAACTTCAAGCAAGAAGGTACTAATTTCACAACGAAAAGAATGAGATGTCAAATTTGAAAAAAAGAAACTTAATCGTACATCAATAACAATCAACCTAATCCTCGATCCTTAAATTAAAAGCTACTTAATCACCGCAGCTAACGACTGAAACAAGAATTTAATAATCGTCGTTTCCGATTAGCGGCCAGGGAGATTTAACCGCCATTCAAGAAGATCATTGGAAAAAAATTTCATCGTTAATTTCGCCGTCGATCAATTTTTTGCTTCGCAATTTAACGACTTGATTTAAAGAAGCGAGAGTTGCCCCCTCGATCTCGACACGGCAGAGTAGCATCTAACTGCTTGTCAATTACGTTGTTATCAGAGTAGGAACACTGGAAGGGACGGGGCGAGAAGAACGCGCCCCGCGAGATGGATCTGCATTATGGCGTTCGCTAGATCCGTTTAAAACGGGATACACGTTGCAACTGGTCTCGACCTCACACAGAACGTCCTCGGTACGCGGTTCCTGGAGCCCTTAATCCGGCATGCAGATGCGTTATCCGGCAAAAGGGATCTTTATACCGCGAGGGATTCGTCGCATTATGCGCTCCGTATTCGCTACCGTAAATCAGCCAGCAGTGTTCTTCACCGGCTGTCAATTATTTCGTTATCAATCGTGATAAATCGGCAGCGTATTCGCCGGGACAATTGTCAATTCGCCGGTTATATCGCTGGGGCTTCATCGCTCGTCCGTGCCACTTGCCAGGCTTCGTTATCGGGTTAACCTATATTGATAACGTAAGAGGAACGAGGTGGAACGTGTCGACACACAGTTGCACTCTCGCGCTGGAATGACGTGTCACGCATGTCGTGAACTTTTCGTCTTAAATTGCAACATTTTCTCAGTTTCATTTATATCTAAACTGTAACCCAGGCAAAACGATTGATAAGTTCATTAATAATTGTTAATAATTTCTATCCAGTGATGTCGTACCGACGAGTTCAAAGGAAGAAGAAAGCGACGAATTATTGTTATACGGTTCGGTCACTCGTTACGGTCCGCGAACCGGTTGGATTTTTTTAAAAAAATTCGAAAAAGAGTTTTGAGTTTCAATATTGCTTTACAATCTGGGTTTTATAATATTTGTCGTTTCATATTGTTTATGAACACAATATATTTAATAATGTTGTCGTTTTTATAATACTGTTCTTACAATATTGTTTGTTCGTTGAATTTAATTTCAACCTTTAATATTATTTTATTTGTTTGTTATTAATATTGTTAATATTATATTATATTTAATTATTTACAACATATTTAATTTCTCTTCTGAATTGCAGTGTCTGAAATTCTAACGGTTCAAACTTTAATATTCTAAAGTATAGTACCCTAAATTCTGATACTTTGAATTCTACGATTTTGAACTTTTGTATTCTGAAATTTATTACTTCTTAATCATTTCGATCCAGTCACATCATACCGACGAGTTCAAAAGTAGAAGAGAGCGACGAATTATTGTATACGGTTCGGTCACTCGTTATGGTCCGCGAACCAGTTACGCAAGGGGTTAACTGCGTTTTATCGCATTGTATTCGTAGAGTATTTGGTGCTTCTGTTTTACGATCGTGAATATGTATCCGTGAATATGTATAAAAAATAATAATAATTTTATTGTTCACTTATTGATTAAAATTAATTTATAAGTAAATGACTATTGAACTTATCTGAGTTGTACATCTTAAATGACTCATCTTCGATATTTAGATTTCGGATCTTCGATATTTCGATATTTAGAATTTGCAAGATTCATGCCATCAATTTAAACATAATACGCAATATTATATTTTTAATATAATTTCGTGATATTTTACAATTACTCTGAAAGGTAATTGATAAAATACACAAATTATAAAAACAATTGAGTATCATATACGAAACAAGATGACATGTACCATTTTACCCCATAGGTAGATTATATGAATAAACAACAAAATAAACGTCAAATTTCATTCATTATTCTTCCTACACTTGCATAAATGCCAAAATTAATTGCCCACTTTTCTTTAATTAAATTTCTAATCGCAAATTTTCAATGTCAAGTTCTTATAACACACGTGCGTTAAATCGTTTATTTTTCCATTACGTCATCTTTTATTACACCAAACTATATTACCAAGTCATATACAGACATGACGTAGCAAAGAAAATTGGCTTATTTAATATAATATAAAATAAATAAAATATAAATTAAATATTATATTATATTATATAATAATAAATTATAAATATAAATTATACTCTTATTATATTATATTATTAATTTAAGTTTTTTGTTATCGTGGATTATCAAATTAAATAAAAAATTTCCCTAAAAAGATTAAAAGGCCGCCATATTAATTTATTTTAATGATTCAATATTTAATTATAAAAATTATTTCTTAAATTAGTATAATAGAGTATTTAATCATAGTTTAATATTTAATATTCATATATATTTTAATATATAAAATTATATTATTATTAATAATTTAAATTTATATAAAATTATTTTCATAAAAATGAAATTTATTAATTACAAACTCATAATATATGTTCAACCGCTATTGCTGGCACTTTAACTTATCATTATTAATTTTAATTCCCCCATTTAATTTTCATTAAATTATGTAGAATTTTTTATTAATTTCTTTTATATTTAATTTTAATAAATTATATATGATATATTAATTTAATTTACAATTCAACCATAATTGTATTTATTATTCATATTATTAATATTACTTATCCATTACCTTATTATATAATCTTATATTATTATATTATTATATTACATTTAATATAATAAATTAAACTCCTTCAATGAAATATCATGCATAATATAGCAAAATAAATATAAAACTCGAAAAATTTTCTATATATGCGATATAATCCGATTAAAAAATACCCATAGATGCGTACTAATAATTTCTTGACCCTTTCGGTACAGCGCTCATGACAAGTGTCATTCTTTCTGAGCACTATGGACACGTCGAGCTTATTTCTCTGAACCCTGACGATACTCGAAAATATACATTCTCCCTCTTCTTCCCCTTCGTACGCATCCTCATTACGCAACAGCTACAAGCGCACGAACAGATTCCCTGCCACGCGTGAGACAACGATTTCGTGAATTCGAGACCGTCGATTCAAATCTCTTGGCGCGGAGCAATCGCCAATTACCTCGTTATCAGACCAACTGTCAGCCACGTAATACGAATAATAGTAAGGGCATCGGCCAAGATAAATCTGTATCAGTTTACCGCGACGTGTGGTGATGGTGCATTGGAGTGGTCGCGGTGGAACTGGTTTTCTCCGCGGTGATAAAAGTCCCTCCGGTTGGGTCCGTTCAACGGAAGAGGTACTGTTGTTTTGGTCGAGGCTGCAACTGCTGGTCTGCAAGAGCTTCTCTGTCACTTTTCCTAAGAACAGCGTGCGTTTATGCACCGATTGGAGAACGGTATTCACGTCCGAGCGCAAAACGAACAAGCTTTAAAAGACGACCTTGGCACTTCTGCTGATTTCCATTTATTGATATCTCGTGATTTCATTTGCGATGACAGACAGATTGAACGACCTGACGAGGGGCGTGGACACGTGGAAACGATCTTTCTTTGCGTAATATATTCTTTTGTTGGTAATAGAGGAATGGAGGGTCGAAGTGGAAGTTTGACATTTTTAATTGATTTTTTTTTTTTTTTCAAGCTAGTAGACAGATTGACGCAGTTGTTCAATAGTCGAATAGTCGATGTAGACGCACATACGTCGGAGTTTTTACTGTATCTACTTTGAAATTGGTTTCTCAGGTAGTAAATATTGTCTAACAATGATCCATTAAATATGAATCCATTATATTATAGAAAGAAGTATTAATATTAATTTTATAATTAATATAATATAATAATTTATAAAGTTATATATAATTTAATAATTTTATATTTTATATTTTATATTTAATTTTATATTATTTTATATTATGTTATATTTAATTTTATATTATTTCATATTTTATATTTTATATTTAATTTTATATTATTTTATATTTTATATTTTGCATACGATTGAAGTTTTATCTAGATCATGTATTTAAAATGCTTTTTCATCACATAGTAAATAGAAATATTTTCCATAATTATTACATATAAAAACACTGAGGAAAAATCTACTAAAAATCTACTTTTGTCGCCACAATATTCCCATTTTCAACGACCACCTAACATTTGATGTACGATTTTCTTTCACTGAACACAAATTACACATCTGTACCTCAAACAGCAAAAAGAAGAAAAAAAAAAAAAAACATTACACATTATTACAGTTTTATATTCGCAAAAAAATTTCTCGAAACGGCCAAGGGGAAACGATACGAGAATAAAAATAACACGAAGGTTAAGGTGGTAGTTCGATCATGTCCTCGCGATGAAGCACGACCGATCCCAGGGACGTTAAACGAAACTACGAAGACCAAGAACAACGCGAACGACGAACTTGGTGATCCCTCGGGTCGGGTCGCGGCGTGACCCTGCTTTCATTAACTTCTGACTACCTCTCTCTGGCCCATCCTGTCTCCTGCCCTCTCTTAAAGCCAGTTCACACCGTGCTCCGATAAGATCGACGCGCGAAACACCGCGCCCTGTAAACATTCCAATAAAACCTCGCTGCCTCGAGGAAAGCAATTTAGTCGGATGGATTCGAGGAAATTGGATTTCGACGCGAGACAAATGAGAAACTGCATGAACCGCGGAATAATCGAACGATGCCGATTTAAGTTCGGGTTGGATCGATGGGGGATTAGGAAATTAAAAAATTAAATTAATCCTCTGCATGATTTGTCAGAATCGAGACTTCCGGGTGAACGCAGTGGCCATTTGGAGAAGAAATATCCTTGAAGGAAATGGAATAATATTTCCTCAGCTGTCTCTTCAAACCGGTTCGTTTGTTCGTTTTACCGAGAAAATAATGATTTAATGACTTAACGATTCGCATGTGGGAAAAGTTTCGCAAATTTATTTTTAATAAACAGTAGTTGTTTCATTTATTTTTATTATTGTAATAAATTGTGTTATATTTTATATATAATAATATATTTTATATAAAATATAATAAATATAATATATATAATATAAATATATATATAATAATATATTTTATATAAAATATATATAATATATATAATATAAATATATATATAATAATATATTTTATTATATTATATTATATAATAATTGATGTGTTATTTATTTTTATTATTGTAATAATGGCTTTAATTATAATATTTTTAATAATCAAATAGTTGTATTATGAGAATTCGTACGAAGAAACTGAAAAAATTCAGATTAGATAGAAAATAAAATGAAAAGTTGATGGAAATATTAAGTCAGTTACAAAGTAATGAAACACACAGCTTCGAAATTGAGAAAAATTCAGTGCATGATGAAAACGTCAAAAATTCTTTCTTTATATTTATATTCTATCACTTCACTAATCTTATTCAAACACGGATGAAATTTAAAATTAAAATTCTATGAAAAATGAAAGATATTCTAAAATTTTTTAGTAACAATATGTGTAAGTACTATAACTGTTTAAAATAGTTTTTCCTTTTATTTTTAATAACATTTAATAATTATAAATATAAATATATATATAAATATCTATATATATTAATTATTATATTTTCTTTCTTTATTTTTTATATTCCTTGCCTATATTTTCCTAATTCCTAGTATAAAATAATATTTAAAATTTTTATATGTTTAATATATAAATTTATATTATTATATAGATAATTTAAATTTTATTTATATTAATTTATAAATATTTATTATATAATATAAATTTATATATTAAACATGTAAAAATTTTGAATATTATTTTAAATTAAGGAGGGATATTAATTACTTAATTAATTACTTAATTTATTAATAAAAATATTTTATTCATAATATAATATATTATATATTATATATATATATTAAAATTATTAATAATGAAATTTAATATTTAATAATTATAAATATATAAATATATATAATATATATATTATAATAAATTACTCCATGAACAGACGAACTATCAAAAAAATCAAAATGCTCTTTACAAATAATATTTTCAATACCAAAGGTTTTGTAGATTTTTAGAAATTTGAATAATTTCTCGTCAAATACTTAAATAAAAGTTATGTATTTTTCATAATACCAATTATAATTATTGCATCGTATATTGTTGTCAGTTATTACATCTATCATTAAATTTATTATTAATTAAATCACACTAAAAATTATTCCTACCTCGTGGAACTTATTTGCAATTTACTACAACTTCTCTGATGCAAGCTTTACAATTTAGTCATTGACAATGCCATAATTAAACAAAATAAAGACCTATATATGTGAAATGAATATACACAAATGTCAAATGGATTTTTATATCTATACAAGTAGAAAAACATTTTTATACAACAATTCCACAAACTCGGTACTTGTTTTGATAGTTTCTACCCACGCGTGAGTCAATAGACAATAAACTTATCTCTTCATCGTAGTGCGTGTGTGTTCATTAATTCTCATAGAAAAAGTCGAATCTTACGTGCCTCGTGGAAACCTATTGCAAATGTAGGAAATTAAATTTTTCATTACGCGAAATAATATGTATATTCTACGACGGGTTACGTACAAGTTTCTATTTCATACACGTGTGGGTAGAACTTTAAGATCTATAAAAGGATTCTGTTGTTCCGTTGCGTTGGCATGCTTCAGCGGACACTCGACGCAAGTTCACGTGCTCGTCTCTACTTCCTTGATCTCAACCGAGTCGTCTCCGCTGCGCTTCTTGCTTCGGATTGACAGTTATTATACGCTTAATCATTGTTTATTATTCCACGGTGCTCACGGTGCATATAATACTACGATAAGAACTATAATACGAACCGCGTTTATGGCGTTTCTAACGGGGTACGGCGGGTCTTTCCCTCTTATTTTTACACTCTTTAAAGTTAGAGTAGTTTTCACTTCTTTTGCATTTCCTTGCGACGTTTTTTTCTCCTATAAAATATGCAATTGAAAAAGATCGTACCTCAAGGTTTTCCATATATTTTTTTAAAAGAAAAATTTTTCATTTTCCTATTCACTGCGTGATATGAAAACATCTTGTAATAAAATGATTTGTGAAAGTAGAGGTTTTAAACGAGTCAAGGTTTATTGTATGGTTTTTTTTTCTTTTCTTTGCAAAATTGTCAACAGTTTAAATACACATTTTGCGTGCGAATATTAATGAGAGTTATTGTAGAACGGCCAGGGAAAATAATTGTATTAATATATGCATTTTATTAAGAATATAATTATTAATTATATTATATATTATTAATTATGTAGAATATATATAATTATTAATTATACATATTCTTGATACAATGCATATATTAACACAATTATTTTAGATTTAAATTATAATTATTATATTTATATTAATTATAATTAATAATTATATATATTCCTGACACAATGAATATATTAATACAATTATTTTAGTTTTTGTGTCATAATTGATAATTATATATATTCTTGATACAATGCATAAATACTTCAATTATTTTAGATTTAAATTATAATGATTATATTTATATTAATTAT
Source organism: Frieseomelitta varia (assembly GCF_011392965.1). Classification (NCBI taxonomy): domain Eukaryota; kingdom Metazoa; phylum Arthropoda; class Insecta; order Hymenoptera; family Apidae; genus Frieseomelitta; species Frieseomelitta varia. The sequence continues at coordinate 28,824 of NW_025110211.1, read as the reverse complement.
CATTTAAATTATAATTAATAATTATATATATTCTTGATACAATGCATATATTAATGCAATTATTTTAGATTTTATGTCATAATTAATAATTATATATATTCTTGATACAATGCATATATTAATACAATTATTTTAGATTTTATGTCATAATAAATAATTATATATATTCTTGACACAATGCATATTTTAATACAATGTTATTGTAGATTTTATGTCATAATTAATAATTATACATATTCTTGATACAATGCATATATTAATACAATTATTTTAGATTTTATGTCATAATTAATAATTATATATATTCTTGATACAATGCATATATTAATACAATTATTTTAGATTTTATGTCATAATTAATAATTATATATATTCTTGACACAATGCATATTTTAATACAATGTTATTGTAGATTTTATGTCATAATTAATAATTATACATATTCTTGATACAATGCATATATTAATACAATTATTTTAGATTTTATGTCATAATTGATAATTATATATATTCTTGATACAATGCACATATTAATACAATTATTTTAGATTGAAATTATAATTATTATCTTTATATTAATTATAATTTAAATTATAATTAATAATTATATATATTCTTGACACAATGTATATATTAATACGATTGTTTTCCCTGGCCGATTCATACAATGATTCTTATTAATATTCGCACGCAAAATATGTTCAACTATATATATCATACTAATCACAATATACATCGTATGTAAAACTGAAAAGTGGAAAGGCGCGTTTATGCTTGAATTTGACCATTCAGACGTAGTAAAATACAGCGCTCGTCGTAATTTCAATCCAATCAGATTTCCTTTCTTCGGCTCGTACTCGAAACAAAAAAAAAAAAAAAAATGCAAGGTCATCACAAAAACATTCCGCGGTGTAATTATAGCGCAAGCGGAACATGCCGATATCAAGTTCTCGTATAAAGCGGACAGTCAATTAGATATACTCCGCGTCCAATTACCTGAAACTCCTCGATCATCAACCATCGAATTCTCTCTTACTCTCTCACTCTCTCTCTCTCTCCAGAATGAGAATGAGAATTCAATTTACAACGTAAATCTCCACCCTAACACTTGCGAAACTAATAGAAATACCATCTTGCATCTCATCTCGCGATCGGACGTACTTGATCAGCGGTGTCTTCAAGAGCGAAACAGCCACATCTGGGAATCGTCATCTGTGGATGACGCGAATGGTCGTTCTTCGGTCGATTGTAAAAGGTCAATCGCGATGTCAACGAGATTTACGTGTCTCAGACGACATTCACGCGCGACCACGATTGGGTGTCCGTGAGGAATTCATTTTACGTTTCACGCGCGTTTACGTTAGAATCTCGGAGATGTTCGCGACTGGGGAAGAGAGAGAGAGAGAGAGACTCACTCGGGTTTAATGTGAGCAGCATTTTTGTGCAGATCGTTGACGACCAACGATGACTTTATTTAATCCCTTGCGCTGGCGACTGGTTTGCGCGGACCGTAACGAGTGACCGAACCGTCACACAATAATTCGTCGCTTTCTTTTCCCTTTTGAACTCGTCGATATTGTGGGTCGAATGGGACAATAATACCTTTATATTTCAACGGGAAACACAACGTACATTTCCATAAAAGGATAATAAACGCAATAAAAACAGAAAATATTATTTGAAAATGGTAAATCAGCTCTCTCTTATCTCACTCTCTTATTATTCTCTCACTTTCACTCTTCTGTGACAACTGACAACATTCTTGCAAACATCGTTCACGCTACATGGGCCTCTCACATATATCACATTTACACCATAGACTTTACAACTATAGACAAAAGACTTTCATCTTTCCCTATCACAGATATGATATCACTGGATAGAAATTATTAAGAACAAATTTGTCATTTGTTTTGCTTATACTTAAATATACTTAAAACTGAGGAAATAGTGCAATTTTGAGATAAAAAATTCTTAACGTGCGTGGCATGTCATTTTAGCGCAGGCTAATGTTTCTTCTACTGATTAAGCTATCCAGGTCGTCGAAAGATCCTTTCTTCACTCCGCTCATTACATATTTAATTTTTTATTTTTATTAAAAATTAAATTTATATCTGTAAATATAATTAATTTTATATAAAATATATATATATATATTATATATATATTTTATATATCATATTATTAGAGTATTATATATATATTATTAGAGTATTCTACTCTTATTATATAAAAAATTAAATTTTTATATATTTTATATAATATTTTAAACATAAATTGTAAATAAATATTATTATATATTTAATTTTTTATTTTTATTAAAAATTAAATTTATATATGTAAATATAATTAATTTTATATATTATATATATATATATATATAAACGTCTCTATCGCCCACGTAATTATCGCATTAACATATCCTGTCTTTGTAATACTCGAACGAATACACTATATAGACGCATGTTCGTCTACAAAATAATATAATTATAGTATAAATATATTATATTAATAGTATAAATTTATATTAATATTATAAATTTATATTTATATTAATAGTATAAATTTCGTCTAAAAATCACGAAAAATAATTAAATATTTCATATTGTTTTGTATACTTTGAATCCCGATCTTATCGTAGAACATAAGAATTGAATTTTTGCGGTACTTGCAGTTAAATTCAATTTCAAATATCTAAATATCTGAGTCGCACTCTCGACTTCAAAAACTGTCGTGCTACTTTCAATTTCAATAATATTACTTCCATCATGTTTCACGATATTTATTTGTCAGAGTTTCATGTTTCTATATTTTTTGTCTCCATTCATATTTGAAACAACAACAAATATGTATCATATTATTACCTCGCTGTTAGCAACGTACTTCATAAATATAACATTATGCGAATCCTACCATAAATGTAATATTATATTGAAGAGTGGCGCAAGTCCAAATTAGAAAAACTATGTTTATTATGGAAACAGTGAAGAACATTTATTTTATATTTACCAGTTTAATTTGCTCATATTTCTTTTATATTAATGAAAAAAAAAGAGTCAATTTTTACATCGTAAGTGAATAATGACACTCATTATCGTACTATTAATTTATTGTTGAAAGAAATGTAAATGTCCTAAGTTATGCCATCATAATTACTATTCTTTCGCTTTTATTTTCCACATTCCTGTTACAAAGTGCCATTTTCATAAGATTAAGAAAAAGGACTTGATTCATTTGTCAACCAAGGGGCTCACAGTATCTACTTTATTTTCCTTAGTTATATGTGTTGAGTATACTGAGCCATAAACCTACATGATTTACATGCAAACGTCGAAGAAAAGCACGTGGGCTTCAATTTTGAAAAGGTTATCGTAAGCTAACGACGAATTGAACCGAGTCGAAATAAACATGAAATGGCGAGAACAGATGTGTAAATCAATGGGATGGCTGTTATATCGCTTCTAGGCCCTTCTTTGCGTGCAAAGAACAGTGTGATGTCAATAAAAGAGCGCTAAAAAGAGGACTTTTAGACCATAAAATCTCTTAGGCTGGCCTTGTTTTTTACGACTTCTAGATGTCGTGACTAGAGACGTCAGTAAAATGTGGCTAGCCACTTGGGTGGCTACGTACAAGGTGGTCTATGAATCTTATAATGTTCGAATTAGGTGTCAAATGCATCAAATGATGAAAGTCTAGCATTATCTTGCCTGACACTTCTCTTTCCACGTTTTATGACTTTTACAAAAACTGTCACAATACTATTTCGCGTCTAGATGAATCATTTGAAACGTTTATAACATTTCGTGTGTTACTACCTAGCCTTTCCCATTACATTAACCATGTTTATATATTTTCATTTATTTATATCCATTTATACAATCCGAATTATTTATATCCATTTAGATGTACATTTTCAATTATATGTATATGTAATATATGTTATACAATTTGAATTATTTTATCCACTTATATTGCCAGTTATGTATATCAATTATGAATATATAATATACATAATATAATATATAATATATATTTACTATATATACTATATATTTATATATTTATAGTCGTATATATTAACGATATATATTACATACATTATTAGGTTAATATATATTATAATATAATTTTCCATTCTGAAATACAGAAGCTAAGGAACATCACTTTAGGTTGTCACCTACTTTAGTTAAAATAAATAACGGGACAAATTATTTATTTATTATTTATGTATTTGTTATAATTATTTATTATTTATATATTTATTATTATTTATATTACAATATTATATATTATATATTATATAATAAAAAATATATTTATATTACAATTATATAATATAATATTATATTATATATTTATATTATATAATACAATATTATATTATATATTTATATTATATAATACAATATTATATTATATATTTATATATTTATTATTATTATTTATATTACAATATTATATTATTTATATTTATATACAATTATTATTTATTATTTATATATTTATTATTATTATTTATATATTTATTATTATTATTTATATTACAATATTATATTATATATATTTATATACAATTATTATTTATTATTTATATTTATATTACAATGTTATATATATATTATATATATATTTATTATTATTTATATTACAATATTATATATATATTTATATATTAGAATTATTTATTATTTATGGTCATATATATAATATATTTATATTAATTATATTACACTATTATATAACAATATTTTCTTACAAAATCTCTCTAAAATTATTCTACGAATCCTTGCAAACGTTGAACGCACGGAACCTTCCCTATTTAGCAGATTAAACTGCCTGGAACCATTAATAGAACGGAATTTCAGTGGAAAGATTGTTGGTAGTTGATAGTTGCATTAGCAATGAGAACGGCCATTGCAATTACTCCGGGTTCCAGTGCGATGCGTTTCATTATCGCGAGATTGATCGAAAACGAAACTACGTAGTCATCCTATAATTTGCGTCGAGCGTACGTAAACTTATTTTTTTCTTTCTTTCTTTCTTTTTTTTTTTTTCTTCTTCTTTTGATCAACGTTAGTCCTCCGTGTAGTAGCAGCGGAAAGTGTGTCAATAATGAATGCAGCGAAGAGAATTATGAGAAGAATGGTGGGTCCACACGCTGAATAAATTAACCGCTGCTCGCTCAGCAGCTTCCATATAACTAAACGTTTCCTCGTGATACTGAATTAATTGCACCGGTTGCATGGACATTTCTGACGTTTTTTTTTTTTTTTTTTTTTTTTTTTTTTTTTTTTTAATAATCGGAGCCAACGGCGTCGATCATTAAATCTCGATGCCTGGCCGATGGAATTACAAAATCTTCATTGTGATCACGAATATTTCCATGGAAGTTTCCAGTCGCCTGGCTTTTTCGACAGGCGAGGAAACGATCGTAATTTCCCCGGAGTATTTTCTGACATGATACTTCGGTCGATTATAATGTAACAGGGCATGTAAAATGGTAATAATAAATAATAATTGGATCGATTAATAATTGATGGGTGTAATTAAATTTTTATTACGTCTTCGCCGCGGTTTTCTAAATTAACCACGGTCCCATCTTATCTCCAATGTTTCTTATGTTTGAAGAAAAGAACAATTTTTTTTCGTAGCGATATTGAAGTGTTAATTTTGTAATACTTTTTATGGTAAATATATTTATATAAATTATATAATTTTATATATTTATATATTTATATAATTTATAAATTATATAAATAATATTTTTTTCATAGTGATACTGATATTTTTTATTTGAGGATATTAAGTAATTGAGAAGAAAATAATTTAGTTTAGAATCCACGAGTACTGAAAGTATTTATATTTTCGTATTTCGTATGTATTTTCGTATTCGAATACAACAGATAATTTAAAATTTGGAGTTTGGAAAGATAGTAACTTTTATTTGAAATTTTTCGCGTGCACAATTTCTTATATTTAACACGTGAGAATTTTGAACATACGTTCTACTAGATCTTTTTATATTTCATTTTTCTACTCCAGTAACGTGCAACTGTTCATCTATATAAAAAAGTGTTGAAACTAGTCATCTTCGACCTGAATACAAGACTACAGTTACAGAACAATTTAATAAAATCAGTTATATGGAATATCACTTCCTCTGTTGCTACTCACATACTTTCAACCCATTTATGAGAAATTGAAAGATGCACAATATATAGAAACATACAAAATATCTCAAATTGACTATTTATTGTAACACACTTCTAGTACATAAAGTCTATTTAGATTCTATTTCTTTATAGAAAATTCCATTTCTAGTTCCATCAGTTGGCAAAAATTTAAAACGTAAAATTCCATAAAATTGCGCCTGATATGAATAAATAAAACTATTCAAAGCATGGTACGTGGAATATTTCTCTACAGAGATTTTTGTATTACATTTTTTAATATATGAATTTGTATAAAAATTCACAGTTTAGTTGTAAATATGAAACATTGAAAGATTTAATAGCACAAAATAGTACAAAGTATTATTATATAATTATATAATTTAATATAATATTTTATATATATAATATATAATATATATAATATTTTATATATATATAATTTGATATTATGAAATAATACAAAGTATTATTTTAAATATTTGTTTTATCAATTTTCCTTTTTGTAAAAAAAAAGGATTAAATAACGAAATTAGATAATATTTTATATAATACATCACCGAGAAATGTGTACTTATCAAAATATTAGAACTAATTACTGTCTATCTAAGGATTCCTTGACTGTAATTATTAACGCTAATTACGTTTGATGTTCAATTAGTTCGAGCAGATAAGCGATTAGAGTTATTTGAGAGACGTGATGCACGATATCATCTGTCGTGTCGTTTCAACTGACTGTTGTTCTCACTGTCTGTAATCGAGCAATGGTTCTCGTTCTATTAACATTGGAACAATCGGCCATTAATACGTATCAAAATACTCTATAAACATATAGATCATTATTTATTAATTTAAATTTTTAAATGATAATCAGACTGTGGATTTTTATGCATCTTTTATGAACAGAATTGAAAAGATGGAACCTAAATAGAAAATTATCTCTTCTACATACTCTTCTTCGGAGATTTTATATATTTTGCACATTACGTGCATTTTTGTCCAAAAATTAAAATAGATATGCCTAAACCGTTGAATGAAAAATCAATATTAATTTTGATAAATTTCTGGAGCGATTGTAAAAAAAATTATTATCATTTAATATAATAATTATTTAAATATTAACGAATTATTTAAACATCATTTAATATAATAATTATTTAAATATTGACGAATTATTTAAACATCATTTAATATAATAATTATTTAAATATTGACGAATTATTTAAATATCATTTAATATAATAATTATTTAAATATTGACGATTTATTTAAATATCATTTAATAATAATTAAATAATTTAATAATATAATAATTATTTAAATATTTTTTGTGTTTTTTGTAGTCCGAAGATTTCAAGATTACCTCAATTTTTTTTAAATATAATGATACATTTTTTATCCACTAATCAATGCATCTCGACATTCTTTATAAAGAAAAATATTAACCTATATGTACATGTTGAAAAACTCTTCGTTTAGGAGATACTTTAACTTCAATTCTGCAATGTTGTATTCGAGACAAAGAATATATGGTATACGTAATACAATATACCTACATAATACATACACACATACATAGTATATACGTATAGTACACCACATTACATGGAAAATAAATTAAAATTAAATAACTTAACTTTTATGCATCACATATGATATTAAGAAGATCAAGCAGATGAAGAAAATATAATGAGTTTATATATCTAAACTTGTACAAGAAGAATTCAAAGCGAAAGAAAACGTACTACATAATAAATAAATTAAAATTAAATAACTTAACTTTTATGCATCACAAGTGATATTAAGAAGATCAAGCAGATGAAGAAAATATAATGAGTTTATATATCTAAACTTGTACAAGAAGAATTCAAAGCGAAAGAAAACGTACTGCATAATAAATAAATTAAAATTAAATAACTTAAGTTTTATGCATCACATGTGATATTAGGAAGATCAAGCAGATGAAGAAAATATAATGAGTTTATATATCTAAACTTGTACAAGAAGAATTCAAAGCAAAAAAAAAAAACATACTACACAATAAATAAAATAAAACTCATCGATCCGATTGACCACAGGAATATTCAACGTATACAAAAATCCTCGTAGTATCGTAATGTACATATCTCGTTACACTAATCTATCGTCGATAACGTAGAAAAATTCGCGAACCTTTCGAAATGCAACGATCTTAGGTGACATACGAGTAAATTGAATCCAAAATATGCATTAATCACCCTTGATAAACCAGTTTGGAAGTTCTTTTTACAGAACCGGTGTTACCATTACGTTTGTTTTTCAAGTAAGTTTAATTCCATCCCTCGGAGATCGTTCTGCTGTTTTTTTTTTTTTTTTTTTTTTTTTTCTTGACGATGCGAGACAAATTTAATTGTGAAACCGATGGAAAACACGCGCGAAATCGTGTCCAGTTCGAAAATGATTAATCATCATAGTAGTCGTGTAAAGTAGGCTGAAGTTTCTGTATTTCGTTTTATCTGCTTCATCGAGGTTGCGCACCGTCGTGCGGAACATATCGCGCGAAAGACACGTCGTCGAACGATGCGACAAGAAACCACGCGTTCCCGTATGATGGATGAAGAGTTTGAGATTGGTGACGATTGATAAAATGTTACCTTCATTTCATAAGCAACGTTATCTCAAGTACTTTATTACGTACAAGTGGCTCGAAGAAGTAAAAGTGGCACAACTAGTTTTCTATCACTCTTTGTGATTAGCAAACTTTGTTTCCATAAATGGTTCGCTGCACAACAGCAATTTCCAATAATTAATTATACGATAATAAACACGAGAAGTGTAAAAATTCGAAAGTTAAAAAAGTATCACGCACTTGTAAACCTAGTGCTTAGTCTACATGTAATGGCGAAATGTTGTTAGAAAAATTAGAAAATATCTTTCTAAAAGTATTGCAGTGTTATTGAATGATATCACGTTAATATTAAGAAACTTTTTAAACCATGAAAAATACTTTATATATTTAATATTTAATATTTTAATTATTAATAATTTAATAATATTTAAAATTATTGATAATAATTTATATCTTATCTTTTAATATTTAAGATTTTATATTTTACAAATATAATATATTTTATATTATATATATTTCATACGTTATTATTTTGTACCTTGCTTATTATATTACATTACTTCATCTTCGTTTTATTGCCTCTAAAGTCACATAAATTCGTAGCATCTCCTTCACGTTCCATCCTTATATATCTTATCAAATCGTCCAACGAGTCATCATCGTCGTCGTCGAAAAAGAAATGAAAAAGAAACGACTCGAGATAGCAGAAATGGAAATTCTTGAAATCCTAAGAGACAGATAGCTTTTCGTTCGTTTAGATTGGGCGACGCGCCATGATGGGAATCTCGACGGTAGATAATTAATCATAGTCGGTTGTGACGCACACGAGTGTAAACGAGTCGTGTTCGTTCGCGGATGAAACAGCGTGTAAGTCGAGACGTAATCGCGATGACCGTCGTCCGGTTTGACGCACGACGAGCTAAATAGATCGGCAGCGAAAAATAAAACGCGTCGACGACCAAGTATGTGGATCGGCCGATAGGATATTGAAAAGAGCGGAAACGTCGTCGTGGGAAGTGTTTTTCCGGCCGTGACGCGGCCAGATCTGATCGAAAGGGATTGAAAGTGACACGAAGCTCGTTACACTTTTTTTGAGAGACATCTCGCGTGGCGTGTCGCGCGTATCTAACTGTCGAACACACGTGTTCTTGCATTTACGAGTGATTTGCACCGTGAACGAGCGTGAAATTTAGCGGTGAAATTATTGCGTAATTAATTTGAAATTAATTCATAAGTGGCGTTGGTATGACGAGAAATCAAAGTGCATACACTTTGTGAAGTGTAATTGGCATTTGTGGTGCTTGATACAGGATTGTAGGTGTAAACGATACTTGTGATTAGAGTGGTGATAGATTGTACGATTTATAGTTATGAAAGTTGCTTTGGTTATGTTCAGATTAATGTACGTGTAATAAAGTAGCATGGTTTTCTAATTTGAAGTGAATCGTGTTTAAATGAATTATTTTACGTTGATTAAAGATATGAAGCAACAGATAATAATAATATTTTAACAGACGTATTGAAAAATTATCTCATAAAAATTAATAAATTATAAAGTTTTTTTATTAATTAATACTAAAATCTTAAATTTAATTTTTTTGAGAAATGATATAATATAATTAAATTTATAGTTTTCAGTAATTTGCTTATAAAGACATAAGCCAGTATATAAATTTTAATATTTAACATTTTAATAATTCAGATATTTTAAATATAGATATATTTATATTTAAAATATTTCACTTATATTTTAAATGTTTGATAATTAAATATTTTATAATTGAAATATTTTAAATATAAATATATTATAGTATATATTTGAAGAATATATTATATTGCATATATTGTATTTAAAATGTTTCAATTATATTTGACGAATATATTATATTGCATATATTATATTTAAAATGTTTCAATTATATTTGACGAATATATTATATTGCATATATTATATTCAAAATATTTCAATTATAAAATATTTTATAACTGTTTTTCATACTTCAATTATTTAATATTCTAATATTTAAATATCTTATATTTCAATATTTTAACATCTTAGATTTTAATATTTTAATATTCAATGTGACTAACTCTTTGACCATTCTGACACGTAGAAAGATACCTCGAAGAATAGAAATCAGACTAAATTTCCTAACATATAATCTTTATTAAACTCATAGTAGAAATTAAAGTAAAATTAAATATATTTCATTTCTATCAAACTCACAAGACAGATTTCATGTTATTCCGTCATACGTACATTTATCATCCATTAATTATCCATTACGATAGTACATGAAAATCAGATCTGCGTTATAGTTACTATAATCATGATAACATCAAGAACAGATTTTCATGTTACTTTTCGAAACAAAAGAAAACGAGGGAAAAAAAGTGAAAGGCATGCCGTAGAAAAACTACAGTATGGTTAGAGGGACGTAATGTCCGTCGTTCAGTAGTAGTATAGTAATCGTGAGCGCACCATGGGACAAACGCAACGCGTCTTATCGATGTTCAAGCAGAGGAGTGGACGATGATCTTCGCGGCCGCTCATTACGTCGTTCATTAAAATATTTTTTGCCTGGTTGCTGCAGGAAGGAAGGAAGGAAATAAGTGTGGAAGATTATACTTTGATACGCGGATGAAAAAAAGAAAGAGATATGCTCCCGTGAAGTGTTATTTCGTAATTTTCTTCGAAGGTCTCGCGAAGGTTGCTGTCGTTCTTAGGGAAAGCTTGAAAGTTAGCTTGGAACGTTTCTGTTGAACTTTTGAACTGCAATATCTACAAAAATAGAAATTAGCTGCACGAAATTGACGAAATACTTAGTACGAATCATGCTTGCATTTGTTAATATCAATATATGCGCGCGTATAGAATGTTCTATAAGATGAACAATAAAAAGTGTGTTCATATTATAAAAAAAATATATACGTGTGTAAATATACGTATGTAATAAATAAATAAGTATATATGTGTATTTTTATCTGCTACGTTACATTATACATGTACATATACATAAAATGTACGTTTACATAAATATATTCGCGTAGATATACATTATATATATATATATATATATATACATATGTACATGTATATATAAAATGTATAAATAAATTGCATGCATTATATAATATATATATAATATAAATATTATATAAATATAATATTATATTATATTTATATAATATTTATATAAATACATAAATATTTATATATTATATTTATATTTATATAAATATTATATAGTAATATATTATATTTATATTTATATAAATATTATATAATAATATATTATATTTATATTTATATAAATAATATATAATATATTTATATAATAATATATTATATTTATATTTATATAAATATTATATAAATATAAAATTTATATAATATATATATCATGTATCTATATACATAGTATTATAATACATATATCATAAAATATGCACAAAAATGTGTATAATTAAATTACGAAAATCTTGTTGTTGCCTTCATTGAACAAGCAACTCAATGAAATTAATCACTCAGATATCATACAGAAACATATAATTTACAGCAAACGCGAAAATATTTAGTTCAAAGTCTTACGTCTGCTTTATACCTATAATATATAAAACAATGCCAATATCTACAATTATAATATATAAAACAATGCCGTGTTTATCTACATGCAAGAAATATATTGAAACGACTCTTGTAAAAACATTTTGTTCTCTCATCGACGTGCGTTTGTTCTTCAAAAAATTCGTCTAAATCCTCGTTACTCTTAATAATAATACCAAAACTCCATCATTAATCTTCTAAGGACAAGGTATTTACTATTTTCCCTTCGCTAGTGGACGGATTTAAATCGCCTAGCGAAAGTTCAATTTTACACGTAATTTTCATATAAATTATTGTAGGTCCTGTGTTTTCGAAGTTGATCAAATCAAATGAAGACTCAAGCCACTCGAAACAAACAAGAAGAGAGAGACCGTCGATATATATATATCGGACATTCGGCTCTCTCAGATATTATATATCATGTCGATATATCGGACGTTAGTACTTAGAAGGTTAAAGACTATTACTGTTACTATTAAGCCAGTATCACGTGTCTCTGTTGTTGTTAGAGTCGCGTATCAATTAAACCCCCGACCTCGTTAATAGGCTAAGTCTCTCAAATTGCGCAATTCCGCGTGCAAGTCACTTCCTAGAGGCAGGCCTTTCCAATAGAACGACGGCGATACGGATCTCCCTGTAGTTTCGTAATGAGGGTCGCATTACCGAGATTACAAAAGAGGGGCGAGGGGGAATTTGAAAAGATCGACGGTGGATCGACGCCATCGCTGCCCGCAGCGAGGATAGACGCAGATGGCGTCAGCCCGGTAATCTCAACCATCCAGGACAAAGTATCTTCCATGGTGCTTCTGCGGTATCATTACTGTAGCAGATTCAACGGAAGTGCAGTCTTCTCGAAACCTGTCACGTAACAAGCATGCCTCTTTTTTTTTTTCTGCCAGTCCTCGGATATTAGCATTCAGCGGACTGGACGTTGACGCATCAACCGCGCGCAGAATTTCATTTATACCTCTCCTGCGATAAGGCGTTTCTAGGCGTGAAGGTCGGCCGCGATAAGTTCGTTCATTCGACAGAGTGATGTAGAAACGTGGTAGCGATGGAACTTAGATCTTCCTCTCTTGCAAATGACGTTGTGAATTTTTTGTAACCAAATTGCAACATTTTCTCAGTTTCTTGAGTATATTTAAATGTAACCCCAGGCAAAACAAATGATAAGTTTATTACTTCTTGGTAATTTCTGTCCAGTGATATATCGATGAATTCAAAAAAGAAACCGTTGTATACGGTTTGGTCACTCGTTATGGTCCGTAGAACCATTTACTAGCGCAAGAGGTTAAACTTCTTCGCGGGGATTTTTTTTAAAAAATCCGGGAAAGCGAAATTTGTAGTTTTGATATTGTTTCACACTCTGGTTTTATAATATTTATCGTTCTGTGTTGTTTATTAACATAATATGTTTAACAATGTTATCGTTTTATAATATTGTTCTTCAATATTGTTGTGTTCGTTGAATTTAATTTCAACCTTTAATATTATTTTATTTGTTATTAATACTATTAATATTACACTATATTGTATTATAATGTTTAATATGTAATATAATATAATATTAATAATATTAATAACAAACAAACAAAATAATATTAAAGGTTGAAATATTATATTATTTTATAATATTTAATATATAATATAATATTAATAATATATTTAATATTATATTTAATTTATCTTCTAAATTGTAGTGTCTGAAATTCGAAAGTATAGTATCCTAAGTTCTGATACTTTGAATTCTATGATATTTTGAACTTTTGTATTCCGAAATTTATTACTTCTTAATCATTTCCAGTGATATCATACCGACGAGTTCAAAAGAAAAGAAAAGCGACGTATTATTGTGTACGGTTCGGTCACTCGTTATGGTCCGCAATCAGTTGCCAGCGCAAGGGGTTAAATAGTCCTTTAACAGTAAAACTACCAAAGTGGTCAAAATTCATGATTTTTTTAGATACATTACAGATGCAGAACAGTGCATTTTTAGAGATTTAAATGATTTTTTATCACATTTACATATAATATTTACATATATTATATATTATATTAAAGCATTCTTATTATATTACGCAGAAATAAATTGCGTATCATTCTTATTATATTATGTATATTGTACAGAGCAATTCGTATATATTATATATTAAATTAAAGTATATATTACATATATTATATATTATATTAAAGTATTCTTATTATATTACGCAGAAGTAAATTGCTCATCATTCTTATTATATTATGTATATTGTACGGAGTAATTCGTATATATTATATATTAAATTAAAGTATATATTACATATATTATATATTATATTAAAGTATTCTTATTATATTACGCAGAAGTAAATTGCTCATCATTCTTATTATATTATGTATATTGTACGGAGTAATTCGTATATATTATATATTAAATTAAAGTATATATTACATATATTATATATTATATTAAAGTATTCTTATTATATTACGCAGAAGTAAATTGCTTATCATTCTTATTATATTATATATATTATACAGAGTAATTCGTATATATTATATATTAAATTAAAGTATATATTACATATATTATATATTATATTAAAGTAAAGTATTTTTATTATATTATTTTATTATAACTAAATTGCTGTGTTGTTTCTTAAAAAAATTTCAATGAATTTCAAAATAAGATCAAACGAAGTATATATATATATATATATATATATATATATATATATATATATATATATATATATATATATATATATATATATATATATATATATATTAATAGATATATTATTATATATAGATATATTAATAATAGATATATTAATATATATAGATATTAATAGATATATTATTATAATATATATATTAATAGAAATGCTACAGATGCAATAGGAATTATTACATTGTGAGAAGTGAATATACAAAAACAAGTGATTGCATTGTATCTCAAGAATGTCGGTGAATTTTAAAATGTGGCCGTACAAAGGAAAAATAATCCATCGCCGATGATTCGTCGATTGTGAAAGCTAACGAGAGGTTTTGCGCGCGGTGAAGAAGCATCGAGATGTGAATGTCGAAGCACGTCAGACAATGCAAAGGGCAAGAAGACGATCGGATGGTGTCTTTCGCGACGTGGCACAGACGATACACGAAGTTCTAAAAATGGCATAAAATGGCAATGCAGACCGGACACGTAGTGTACGCGTAGGGATTCCGTAATGATGGAAAATGGTTGCATTAAACGTTGCAGCTGGTTTCTTGTTGTTACACGTATTTGAAGATACACACCCGCCCACTTGCCCCGGCCAGGCAAAGGAGACTACACGCAAGAAAGTGTAGTCTCAAACTGGTCGAGTGAATCATCGCTCAGCTGCAAACGTTTTCTTCGAAAAAGCCTCGCTAAGAAAAGAGATCCCTTTCGGCGAATAGCGGTCTAAACAAAATGGACGAAACAAAATAATTGAACAACTCCAATTTCCTTTTACCTGACTTTTCTTTTTTTTTTTTACATTGCCTATCGGCCAAATGATTCCAGCCAAACGGGATTAATTGCAACAAGAAGGCAAAAATGGTTCAAGAGCAAACAATATTCTCTAGGGATTGACGATCCCAACACTTTCATTCTTGTGAAAATTATTTCATTTGTGAATTTAACAAAAATTTCTACGTTCATATTATATTCTGTTTATATTATATTTATATTTTTATATTTTTTAGTTTATATTTTTCGAATTATATTTATATATTTTTATATTATATTTATATATTAATTATATTTATTATATTTTTTAGTTTATATTTTTCGAATTATATTTATATATTTTTATATTATATTTATATATTTACATATTAATTATTAAAATTTTATTTATATATTTATATATTATATAATATAAATATATTTATATTTATAATTATTTATTTATTTACATTTATATATTTATATATTAATTATATTTATTATATTTTTTAGTTTATATTTTTCGAAACTGTTAAAAATTAAAAAATGTTCGGTCGTCAATCCCTAGTAAGTGTTACACTAAAGATACGCACCAAGTTTCACAATAATCGGTTGGTTAGATTCCGAGATATCTTGCGCACCGTTTTTAAAAACCTAGTTTCGAGAGAAACGCGTTTAAAGTTTCAGAACGTCATTTTTCATTTTTCATCTTTTACTTACTTTCTTTACTTGTACATCGCGGCTCACAGTTCTTACAATTCACAACTAAATTGAATCCAAGTCTCCTAATATTCGATTCACTAAAAGTAATATTTAAATCACACGATTTACACTTTACAATATACTGCTTAAAGTTGTAAAGCAGTGATAAAAAATTCAATTATTATTCTATATCCGCGGATTTATTATTGTACCCCAAAATAAGTCAACCTTTTAGTGATATATTAAAATTAATTTTTAAAGAAACATTTTATTTAAGATTAAATAAAATATTTTATTACAGACCAATATTTATATTTTTTTTTATCATCAATATTATGATTAGTTTATCCATGAATTTATAGAATTAAATATAAAATATAGAATAATTTTTTTATTATTTATTTTAAGATTAAATGTTTATCCAATTTTAATTATTAGATGAATTTCAATAGATAATTATGCAATATTAGGAATAGTACGATTGATTTCTCAAATAATTTCGTTTGAAGTTTTAATATTTTTAATTTAATATTTTATATAATAATAATAATAGAAAATTTTAAATTAATTAATATAGTTTTTTTATCAATCTAATTTAAAATTTTTTATTTTAATATATCCTTTATATTTTATATTTATTATTAGATTATTAATTGATTTAAATCGAATTCCATTTGACTTAATTGATGGAGAATCAGAATTAATTCAGGATTTAATTTAGAATATTATAGAAGATTATTTATTTATATTTTTTATCAGAATATATAAATTTCTTATTTATTTATATTTATTAAATTTTTTATTTTAATATATCCTTTATATTTTATATTTATTATTAGATTATTAATTGATTTAAATCGAATTCCATTTGACTTAATTGAAGGAGAATCAGAATTAGTTTCAGGATTTAATTTAGAATATTATAGAAGATTATTCATTTATATTTTTTTATCAGAATATGTAAATTTATTACTTATAAGAATAATTTTATTGATAACCTTTTATGTTTTTAATTATTGAAATATTGTATTTTATTTTATATTATTTAAAGGCTAGGACCTTTTCTATCTTATTTCCAAGACTTCAAACTAAACTACTTAAAACAAACACAAACAAAAAAAAAAAGAACGATTTTTTGATAATTTCAAACTAGACGTTTCACGACGAGACATTTCTCGCAACGGTTGGAAACAACCGAATACCAAACGAAACGACATTGATTGCAATTCCGTTGGATCGAAGCCGTGTAAGAGCCGGTTCACGCGAGATGTGTAACGAACCGGATGTTGCCCGATGTTGATGGTAACAGCAGATGGCCAATTCCCGCGTGCAAACGTTTCTTGTACAATTCTCGATAACTTGCAATAATTGCCGCGGTAAATTGCTGCGCCCGCGGCATCCGATTATCCCTTTTAACTCCGGACCACGGAGGCAAATTTACATTTCTCGCCAGCGCGTTTCAGAACGTTTCTACGATTGTGCGCGTCTGTATCCCGTTGATATAATATCGCGTCGCGTGAAAGAGCGACGAAAGAGGATAGAGAGAGGGGAAGGGGAGGGAAAGGGAGAAATAGGCTGCTCGAAATAAAACGGGCGACGCCAGGGGAAAATAATACACACGTTGCACGCAACGTACGCGCCACCGGGCAACGACGTTGTCCCGGAGGAACGGGCACAACACACAGGCCAGTGTGTGGAATCGAAGCCGGAAAATCGAGCGTGGAATTTATAACTGGCGGACACCTTTTTTGTTCAGCGTGGTCGGTTCGTTGCACGTACGGTGCACAGGTGTTCGTTAAGGGCGAGGAAGTGAAGGGGAGCGTGTAACTGATTCTCGATTTCAAAGCGGCCGTTTCGTTCTCCGGTTACGTTTCCCTCGATCACTCCAACAGCGATTCTAATTTTCTGAATAGATCGAGAGTGGGAGGAAGTGGGAGTTTTGTATGTATAATAAATTAATATAGCAGTGAGTATATGTATATTTAATAATTAAATAAATAGTAAGTATAAAGCAAGTATAAATGATATATATATACATACATATATATATTTACCATTCATACTTAATATTTATTTAATTATTAAATATATATATATATATTTACTACTATAATACAATAATATAATATTAATGTAGTATACAATAATATTAATATATATTACATATTATACTTACTTTATACTTACTATTTATTTAATTATTAAATATATATATATATATATACACATACATACATATATATTTACCATTCATACTTAATATTTATTTAATTATTAAATATATATATATTTACTACTATAATACAATAATATAATATTAATGTAATATACAATAATATTAATATATATTACATATTATACTTATACTTACTTTATACTTACTATTTATTTAATTATTAAATATATATATATATTATATATATATTTCATAATTAAATANCAGATAATAATATAGTATATAATAATATTAATATTAATATAATATATAATAATATAGATAATAATATAGTATATAATAATATTAATATTAATATAACATATAATAATATTAATATATATTATATATTATATTATACTTTTTATTAAATATATATACATTATATTAATAATAATATAATAAATAAATTAATTAAATAGTAAGTATAAAGTAAGTATTATATATTAATATAATATATGTATTTAATAATTAAATAAATAGTAACTATGAAATAAGTATAAATGGTATATATATATATATACATAATTTAATAAATTAATAGTAAGTATATTTAATGAATTTAGATATATTTATATATATTTAGAGTATATAATTTATATTATTATTAACATATAATATATATTATAAAAAATTTATATTGTGTGTGTGTGTATATATAAATTTATATTGTGTGTGAGTGAAAAAAAAAAAAATATATATATATATATATATATATATATATATATATATATATGTATATATATAGGGTGTATGTCTTCTTAAATTTCGTCTTATTGCATTTTTCTTTTTTTCTTGACAGTTTGATTAAAATTTAGCTAATGCTTTTTTGCCTTCCCTCCCCCCACCTTCCGTCACCAGAAACATAATTTTTTCTTCTACGTATTCTCAATATTGGAATATTTTTTGTTAAAAATATAACACGTGCTCCTAAACATATCGCATTAATTACATCATATCATGTTAATTACGTATAGCAGCTAAGTACAAACACGATTAATTAATTGCAAATAAACACTAGTTCGTCATGTCTTTCATCGCCAAACCTGTTTAGTAAACCCAAGCCAACTACAATAGCATCATTAATAAATAATTCTCTTGGTCCCCAATTAACTCAGTCGCAATCTCATTCAATTCCTTTGTCCCTCATTAAGAGAATCCCGGAACCTAACTACTTAAATCGTTCGCGTGGCTCATAAAAGCATCAAAAATCGTGCTGATAATCGCGGGTCGGCTGGTCGATCGCACGATCGCTTGTCGATTTTCACGTTTCACGATCAAATTGTAAAATATTCCGGAATGAAGCGACTTCTGCACGATTCTAGGAATTTATTGTCACTGGGATACGGGTTTTGTGTTAGTTTAAAATTTTTATGAACATGTAAAAGAAATTTGTTTTATCTACATACTGTGTAACATATATAGTTATATAGTTGACATGTGAAATATAATGTAATACGTAGATAAAACAAATTTCTTTTAGATTCTTCTTCTTCAGCGATGTTTATGAAAATTTTGAATATTACGTATAATGTTTCATACGTTATAATATACTTTACTTTGGATATTTTATGTAGATATTATGTGCATTGTGTTCGATTTTTCACAAATGCATAAAATTCACAATAGGAGGCTCAGAAGCCAATCATTTTGTAAGTCATTTTTCATTAAAAACTGACTTGTGTCGTACAAACGAGATCTTTTATCGTTTATTTACAATATCATATTAGATTGTGGTAAATTAAATATATAATGTATTAAATTAGGTAAATTAAATTAGATATGAAATTAGATATATAATGACCAAACTGACGATTTTTACAACAAAAAAATAGGACATATGTTATTTTGAGTCAATCATGAAAAATAATTTTTCATTGTTTCTAACATACTGTGACTATTCGAGAAGAAAATTATCTTCATTTTCCCACACGCTGTGAGATGTAAAAACAAAATGAAGTAGTCTCGTATCATCGAGCTTTAAAATTTCTTTTATTTTTAAAGTTACTTGAAAGCATTTCAAAAATACTTAGTGTCCAAATATTAATGAGAGTCTCGTATCACGATATATCCGGTCCGCGTATTTTAAAAGTATTAAAGTATCATTAACTATTAAAAGTATTATTAAGTAGTATTAAAAGTATTTTAAAAATACTTATAGTGTCCGAATTATTAATGACAGTCGTATTACGATGTATCCGGTCCGCGTATTTTACAAGTATTAAAGTATTATTAAATTTTATTAAGTATTAAAAGTATTATTAAATAGTAATAAAAGTATTTTAAAAATACTTAATGTCCAAATATTAATGAAAGTTTCACGATATATCCGGTCCGCGTAGTTTGAAAGTATTGAAGTATTATATTAAGTTTTATTAAGTAGCATTAAAAGTATTATTAAGTAGTATTAAAAGTATTTTAAAAATATATTATAGTGTCCGAATATTAATGAAAATCGTATTACGATATATCCGATCCGCATATTAAAGTATCGTTAAGTTTTATTAAGTTATATCATTAAGTAATATTAAAAGTATTTTAAAAATATTTATAGTGTATTATTAAACAATATTACAGTTGTATTATTAAGTAATATTAAAAGTAGTCTAAAAATATTTATAGTATCCGAATATTAATGAGAATCGTATTACGATATGTCCGGTCCGCCAATTTTAAAAATATTAAAGTATTATTAAGTTTTATTAAGTAGTAGCAAAAGTATTTTAAAAATATTTATAGTATCCGAATATTAATGAGAATCGTATTACGATATGTCCGGTCCGCCAATTTTAAAAGTATTAAAGTATTATTAAGTTTTATTAAGAAGTAGCAAAAGTATATTTTAAAAATACTTATATAGTGTCCGAATATTAATGAAACTCGATCGAGAAATCGTCCCTAGAACCAAGTCCCATCGTGTACGAACTATCTCGATCCCCCTGCATCTAGTTAGGCCAAACACAGCCAAGCACAATTGACTCGTAATTCATTTACGTTGCCGCGTATCCTGTGTAATCGATGCAATAACCAGCCTCTCGTCGTCCAACATCCACCGACAATGAGTCCGAACGCTGCGCGGAACGAGGGAAAAAGGCGAGGCATTTGCATGGCCGGCCGATTATATCGTTTGTACCCGGGGAACAGGGATAGGAGGAACGAGAAGGAAGAACCAGCCACGAACGAACGAGGACGCGAAATCGATTAAGACCCTCTTAATGCTCCCTTCCACTGCCGATCTCCGCGCGGTCATTTTTCATCCAGGCTGCACGGTTCCTCCAGCTTCCTCTTCTCTCCACCCCCTGTTTACCTTGCACTCGGGCCGGGATGGGTCGATCTCGACGTGCGCGCGCGATCGAACCAATTGAAGATTAGAGTCATCGAGTCCGTAACACCCGTTATCGTTCCATAACGCTTGAACGAACGCGTTTCGTTCCTGAGTGCATTTATATTTTCCGTGCGGTTGCACGGAATTGTGGATTTTATGGATTACGTTGCGACGATGATTATTTGGTATTTGGTTTTTGATGATGTGTTTGCGAATGGCCACAGTAACGAACGTTGGGTGGATATATATATATATATGGTGGATTTTGTGGCGTTCGAAGATTTAGAGTGAAAGTTCTCGTGAAAACAGATGGTACATCGGCAAAATTTATTTGGTAAATAGTTTACACAGAAAGTACAATGGTTTATGTAGTTTACGTACAAAGATAATCCCAATAATGAGTACAATAATAATACGAGTAGTATAGATATTTAGTAGTATGAGTACAAATAGTATAACACAAGTAGTATAGAAATTTAGTAGTAGGAGTGCAATAATAATACAAGTAGTATAGAAATTTAGTAGTATGAGCACAATAATGATACAAGTAGTATAGAATTTAGTAGTACAAGTACAATAATGATACAAGTAGTATAGAATTTAGTAGTACGAGTACAATAATGATACAAGTAGTATAGAAATTTAGTAATATGAGTACAATAATTATACAAATAGTATAAAAATTTAGTAGTACGAGTACAATAATGATACAAGTAGTATAGAAATTTAGTAGTACGAGAACAATAATATTATTTTGTAAATAGTTTACACACAAAGTACAATGGTTTATATAGTTTACGTACAAAGATAATTCCAATAATGAGTATAATAATGATACAAGTAGTATAGAAATTTAGTAGTACGAGTACAATAATGATACAAGTAGTATAGAAATTTAGTAGTACGAGAACAATAATATTATTTTGTAAATAGTTTACACACAAAGTACAATGGTTTATGTAGTTTACGTACAAAGATAATCCCAATAATGAGTACAATAATAATACGAGTAGTTTAGAAATTTAGTAGTATGAGTACAATAATGATATAAGTAGTATAGAATTTAGTAGTACGAGTACAATAATGATACAAGTAGTATAGAAATTTAGTAGTACGAGTACAATAATGATACAAGTAGTATAGAATTTAGTAGTACGAGTACAATAATGATACAAGTAGTATAGAAATTTAGTAGTACGAGAACAATAATTATTTTGTAAATAGTTTACACACAAAGTACAATGGTTTATAATAGTTTACGTACAAAGATAATTCCAATAATGAGTATAATAATGATACAAGTAGTATAGAAATTTAGTATGAGTACAATAATCATACAAGTAGTATAGAAATTTAGTAGCATGAGTACAATAATGATACAAGTAGTATAGAATTTAGTAGTACGAGTACAATAATGATACAAGTAGTATAGAAGTTTAGTAGTACGAGTACAATAATGATACAAGTAGTATAGAAATTTAGTAGTACGAGTACAATAATGATACAAGTAGTATAGAAATTTGAGAATCAAAAAGGTATTGAAATATGAGGGATTGTTTTTGCTGTATTATGCGTTTCAATAAAATATTTTTCATAGTTTAGAGAATAATATTGGAGCGATATAATAATGTTGATGCATTCGGTGACATTTTAATACTTAATTTTTCTAATAATATTTATCTACCACTAAATGCAATTTAACGCTGGAATGACGTGCCACGCACGTCGAGAATTTTTTTGTTCCAAAATTGCAATATTTTCTCAGTTTTAAGTATATTTAAGTATAACCCAGGCAAAACAAATGATACTTTTTTTCTCCACATTTTTATTGAAAAATTTCAAATAGTAATTCAATCATATACACGAAAAAATCGAGAGAATTATCTCGAAAGTAAATGATCCAAATATATATATATATATTTGCGAAATGAAAAAATAAATATATATTAATTATTTTTGTCATGTTTATTAATATCTAGTTTTTTAAAATAAATTTAATTTACATATAATAATTAATTAAACAATATTATTTAATTAATTTTATTATATAAAAGATCAATTCATTTTCATATAAACTATAAATTTATTTATGTAATATATAATTTTATTTGTAAAGCTATGATTTCAGTATATTAATTAATAATAGAAGATTTCTTCAATTTCGTATGGTCACGAAACCGAAAAAATAAACACCTCTGAAAGTACCGTTTGTACACTGCGGATTTTTCACATTTTCATCGAGAGGTGCAAAATTCCCACATAACTAGACGCAACGAAGAAATCGAAAGATTTCTTCGATGTCAAATAGTCAAATAGCAAGGCCAGTCGAGTCTCTAAAAATAAACATCTTTGAAATTACTGAACTTCGTTCTGCGCATTTTCCACATTTTCATCGAAAGCTGCAACATAGAGTCGAAGAAACCGAGAGTTTTCCTTCGATTTCGTGCGATCGCTCGAAACAACCAGCGGCCATTAACTGCTCCCTGGAAGTAGTCTCGTGGCGCGCGTTGAATTCGCGGTATGTAGATGTCCCTTTCTCTCAGGAAGATACATTACACGCGCGAGGCATCCGCTCGGTCGTCGCTTCTTCTCCTCTCTAAGGCCCATGCGCACGGAAATCGGTGTTAGCCGGCGAAAAGAATGCGAAATACCGCGGAGAATTCGCCGGTATTATTCACAGGAGCTCCGGGGGAAAAATGCCCCGCATTAATCGTGGCCGGCAAGAAACCTCGGATCACCTGCTCGGTATGGCTGGTAACACGCTTATATTTCCATATACGCGCGCAGCGGGCCAGATGCAGCTGCCACGATCTGCTTCCTCAGATGAGATCAACTTGCACCAGCCACACCGTCGCGTTTTTCTTCTTCTTTTTTTTTTTTCTTTTTCGTTAAGAATTGCAGGGTTTTCCATTTTAGTTCATGATTTAAATCAGACTATTTTGGAGCAATTGTTTTTCAGATCGTACGTTGGATGCAAAGTCAGTTTTTGTATGATATCTGTGAAATATTCCTTATTTCTTATTTTCTTTATTCAAATGTTCTTGTATTTATGAAATATCTCTTTATGAAATTATTTTTTATGTTTAAAATGAAACTATTGCAATACTAGGTATTTATAATATGTATTTATGTTTAGAAACTATTGCAATATTAGGTATTTATTATTTTTTATGTTTAGAAACTATTGCAATACTAGATATTTATTATTTTTTATGTTTAGAAACTATTGCAATACTAGGTATTTATAATATGTATTTATGTTTAGAAACTGTTACAATACTAGGTATTTATTATTTTTTATGTTTAGAAACTATTGCAATACTAGGTATTTATAATATTATACTTTTTATATTTCTTTTCATATCATAAAATATTTCTTATATTTCTTCATATCGTGGAATATTTTTATACTTAGTGAAGTATATTGCGGTATTAGGAATTTATAATGTTAGAAAATTTCATGTTTCTTTGTCCATTAACACAGTCTGAATGTAGAATATTAACGTTAGAACTAATAAAATGGCAGAGAAGTTGAAGTGCAAGGAAGAAAAAGATTTTGTAATCCAAAAGAGAATACAAGCCTCTGTATATATATATATACATTTTACTAAAAATCATTCGAATCTCTAAAAATGCGCTGTTTTAAATGAACAAAATTTCTATGGAGAGTTATATAAATTGGAGTATCAGTTTGATAATTCTAGTGTTAATATACGGTTTACTTGAAAAGAGCTCAAGTACCTTGAGGTTATTTTTCCATCCAATAGTCCGGTTCATTCTTGATAGACTCAGTTCTATTCTTTCATGAAATTAAACAATTTTTCTATTTTGGCTTTTATTATGATTATATTGACTACTGATTGAGTTTGTTCTATTTTTATGGCAATTTTATCATTATCTTGGTTTTTATTCTAATTATTTTGATCATTTTATTTTATTGGTTCTACGGTACAAGCAATTCTATTATTTATCCTAATTCTCAAGCAGTGAACAGCTCCATACTCGCACACAGAGCGATGAATCAGATTTCACATTGTTCCCAAGAGATTTTCACATACTTGGGAACAAATTTTTCAATTAAATTTTTCGTTAATTGAATACTTGAGCTTTTTAAGTTATTCATTTAAGTATATAATAATCGAAGAGAAAAAAAATATTTAGAGACGTTATTACTATATTTTTATTACTGTATATTTATTTTATAATTGTGTAATTATTTTCTTTCCATAGGTATCCACAAATGACGATAATTCGTTCTTTATGGATGTCTATTGTTATCTTTCTATTATTCTAGATATTTATACATGTATAATGATTGGTAAATTGAAAAATGATAAATTTACAGAATCGTTATGTTTACATATCATTTTAATTTTCATTGTCAGCAGGAATTTGATGTGTAAATTATTTTCGATATATAAATATGTATTTATGTAGATATGCTTTTAGTCGAAGAATTTCAGTTCGATATTAATTATGGGAAAATTGTTAATTGGTGCAAATAATAAATAGAAATTTAGCAGGTGAAGGTAGGGAAAGTTGTTACGTTATTATCGAAGAAGATATCTGCCTGAAGGAAACGTTTTATCGTGTAAACAGGACGCAAGGGACTCGGTTAGCACCCCCAAGACCTACAGGTTCAAGGTCAAGTGCATTCCTTACTTTATTTCACCGCTCTTTTTATCCAAAGCTCTATTCTGTGCAGAACTTCTGCCAGACAAATGCAACCTGCCTTTCAAGCCTCCACGTTTTTACTTTCGTTATTATTTTCTCGTCTGTCAAACTTTAACGCGAGTTTTACATGTATACTTTTCTCACAGAATGACTATAGTTCGAAATATTTTGCACTGTGACATTTCATCCTCCGCGTTGTTAAATATTCCTTAGCGCATAAAATTTCTCTTATTTTAATCTAATATCTATTGGTTCTTTAAATCTTCAATTTTTATTCATCAATATTTCAATGTTTTTGATTTACTGGCACTAGAATAATTGATATGAGTTTTATTAACATTTAGTTTTTTGACGATGTCTTGACAACAAATGGTATGTTGGCAAAAACTATTTCCATAAATAGTAATAATAATAATACGAAAAATATGAGACAGTATCGATGTGTAATTTCAATGCTTAATCTATTTGCGCTGGCAACTGATTGCGGACCATAACGAGCGACCAAATCGTATACAATAATTCGTCGCTTTCTTTCTGAACTCGTCGGTATGATATCACTGGATAGAAATTATTCAGAAGTAATAAATTTATTTCAATCTGTTTTACCTAGGTTATACATAAATACACTTAAAACTGATGAAATATTGCAATTTTGGGACAGAAAAATTCTCGACGTGCGTAGCACGTTATTCCAGTGCTTAATAGTAAACTTAAATATTAATAAACTATATATATATTATATTAATTTATATATATTTTATATTAATAAACTATATATATGATATTATATATTTATATATATATATTATGTTGATAAACTATATATATATTATATTAATTTATATATATTTTATATTAATAAACTATATATATATGATAAACTATATACATATGATATATATTTATATATATATATTAATAAATTATATATATATAAAACTTTACTATTAATATTAGTAAACTTAATATCCAGAAGTTAATAATTTGAGATATTTCAGTGAACATGAGAGACAACCCTGCGTCTATTGTTATCTCAAGGCAAGTCTTCGCTCTCTCCATCAGTCTTCCATCGAACGAAAGCAAAAAGCTGCGAGATTTAGAGTATCGTTACGAATTCTACGATCGAAAGATCGAACGTTTCGATCTGGCAGGGACCGTCATCGTTAGATCGGCGACAGGGACGACGTGTAGCCAGTGTCGCGACGCGACGCGGCCTCCGCTAACCGATCTGGATGCCGATTAAGGCCTCGTTGTTTGATATATACTGCGTTGTCCCCGTTCTCTCTTTCTCTCTTTCTCTCTCTCTCTCTGTCTCTCGTTCTCTTCGGCTCGTCTCGCGAGATATCGCCGGCCGCGCTGGTTCTTCGCCTGTTACTTTTCTTTTCACCTCGTTAGAAGCTTTCTCGCGAAATCGTTAGGCCGCGGAGTCGAACGGCGGCGTGCCGTTTCCGGATCAGAATTTATAGTTTAATTAGCGGCGCCGCAGCAACGCGTATTTCAAGCGTTTAGCGCCGGCGACAGGGATAAGGCACACCGGCGAAACGGTACACCGAAGCCTCGACCCCGAGCGAGACGTGACACACGAGAGGAAACAAGATGGCTTCCGTGAAACTTCCGTCAGGATTGCGTTTTAACAACACGATCCCGTTTGCACGTGATTTAGTAGTTAATAATGTTGAAGTTGGTAGTTAATAATGTTAGATTAATGATGATTTAGTAGTTAGTAATGATGGGTCTTTTTATACTGTAGTTTGTGAGCCACTATAGTTATAGTTGTAATCTCAGTTTTCTTTTTTTTATAGTAGTATTGTTGATATATTTTAGATTGATTAGTCATTAAAAAATTATCAGTTTGTTAATTTTCAATGTTAGATTAATAATGATTTAGTAGTTAATAATTTTGGGTCTTTTATACTGTATTTTGTGAGCCATTATAGTTATAGTTGTAATCTCAGTTTTCTTTTTTTATAGTAGCACTGTTGGTATATTTTAGATTGATTGGTCATTAAAAAATTATCAGTTTGTTAATTTTCAATGTTAGATTAATAATGATTTAGTAGTTAGTAATG